>NW_027040827.1:0-85669 GCF_037179485.1 Ochlerotatus camptorhynchus
CAATAGCAAAACGATATATAGTAGGTTTTGTACCTTTTTATTTTTATAACCCACCTTCTTTTTTTTAAATTATAACTTTTGAACCACTGGGCCAATTTGAATGATCAAATATCAAATGAAAGGTTATTAAAAATACTTTTCAGACAAAAATATAAAAAGTAAGACAAAATTGAAGTGTTTTGTATGAAAGAACTTTGATTGTATTTTTGTTTCCTCTGTTCGGGACCTAACACTACTGCGACCAGTAAATTAAGTAAGTAAGATCTATTGTAGTATATCCCGTGTCCTTAGTTTAGTGCATGTCGTAATACTTCATCACAATTGAGAAATGATGAAGTAATCGATTTTTTTTACAGTTGCCACTCTTGCATTTATCACAAGAATCCGACTTTAATTAAAAGGTCCCGCTATTTATACCCTTCGGAGTGTTGAAACACCCTCCAAAGGCGCGCCCTTTTGTCAGTCGAAATTGGATTCCTTAGCAACAAAATTAAAGAATGACATAATAATGACCATGCATCAGAACCCTATTCTTAACCACTTCAAACTAGGGAACAATGAATAGAAGATTAGGAATCACATAGATGAAGACAACTAACTCATTTTTTTCCTTGTTTCAAGATCATCCTCGGTAGACAAAGCCGAGTCTTGTCACTATCAACAAGGCATAAAAAGTAACAAGGACACCTATGTTCCTTGGATTACTGAAAAATCCTGTTCCCCTAGTTTGAAGTAGTCAGGACTAGGAATCGGTGGTAAATCTTACATCCCGTAACGTACCACGAAAAGGTGATCTACCCACGTTACGGGGAAAATCTAGATTGTATTTGTTTTAATGGTTTTTATGGTTTTAATGGTTTGTAGACAATGGGCGTATCACGATTTTATATTTTTCTTTGAAAATTTAGGCTTTTCTACACAACATATCATCCTCATAGGGTGGAAGATTCACTCATAGGGTGGAAGGTTCACTGGATAATTCCAAGGAAGGTGACAAAGGGAGTAACGAACGAATTTCTTTTGAACAGATTCAATCCTCGCAACCCAAACTGCTTGATACGTACACAGTATCACCATAGAGGTAACTCTAAGACCAGAAGATCCCGAAGAAACGTGCTGAACTTTTTGGCTCAGCTCTGGTACTTTCTTCGGTCCCAAGCTAATTGATGCACCCCTCGAAACATAGGAAAATCCACTAACCCCTCTGGGGCGACCCCGGCATAGTGGTTAACATCCATACCTCTGACGCCAAAGTCACGAGTTCAAATCTCACCCCCGGAGAAGTCACGAATGACCCAAGAGTGTTAAAGTGACTATAATAAAAAAAAAAAAAAAAAAAAACACTAACCCCTCATTTTATCTGTCAAACTTTCATAGCGAATCAAAACAAACATAGTGTAGTACTAGAATTTCGACAAGAATGGGGCACGTTAATCGATTTGCTTGGGACCAATAGGCTAGTCAACTAGTGGGCCAATTTAAAATCGTTTTTTTCCACCGGTTGGTACTACCGTTTGTATTCCATTTTCACTCTATAACTTCGCTCACATGAGAGATATACGATTTTTGTCTTCCACAAAGTTTCTTAAAATGACTTCATCTACAATGTTTCCATTGATGTTGATCAATTTTAACAGGACATAAAAAAGTTATTAAAAAATGAGAAACATTCAAAAAGACATCAAAATGCTTCACACAATAGTTTCGTCGCAAATGGCCATGTCTTACTTTTTTTATTTCGTCCCGCTGTGACACAGTTTGAAAATCGTGTAAACTGGTATCGAACCAACGTAAACGGATAGTAAAAGAGATTATTTTATGGCTCTAAAATGACATCGATGTCATCTCTCTCCGATAAATATAAAAATAAATTTTGCTTTTTAAAATCTTTTTGTATCAAGACTGGCTACTTACCAAGAAACATTACCATTTTTTTAGTCTTCATATCATTTCTCAAGCTTCGATATTACAAATATTCTTAGTGAATTTCGTTAGTTTTAAGCATCTTGAAGCATTTTTTCGGGATCACGGGATCACGGGAAATAAAATCCCGAACATTAGGATTTTTCAAACCCGGGAAACTGGACCCTCTTGCAATGAGTAATTTTTTAAAGCTTCAAATATGTACTGGATAATGATTCCTAGAAACAAGGTTGCATATTTTTTGTAATTTCCAAAGGTTGCAAATGCTTTTATCGCATAAAAACATGTTTTTAGAAATAATATAATCACATGTTTTACTTGTATGTTATAATTAGAGGTTGCAAAGTATGTGTTGATTTGTAAAGAATTGGTAAAACCTGTAAATTTTGCTGTCTAAGAGTTACAATCAGCGATTTTATGGGGGGATACCCATTACCATCCCTCTCCAACGGGGGACTTTGGTAAAGAGAGATGATCAAACAGTTGTCCTTGCTCGCATTCTTCTCTCTATATACAATTTTCACACTGCCGTCCTGTAACGGATCTATCAACTCTATACTTTTACCTCCTCATCTATCGTATAAAAATTACCACTTTAGTCTGTTATTTGAAACTAGCATCTTCAACTATGTAAATCGTTGACTTCACGCAGAAGTAATACAAAACAAATAGTTAAAGTTATTAGTAGTACTTTTTACCCTTCTTACAAAGAAGGGTATAGATATCACTTGAAAAACCGACTATCGATCCGAGGCCCGGAGGGCCGAGTGTCATATACCATTCGACTCAGCTCGACGAGATCGGAACATGTCTGTGTGTGTGTGTGTGTGTGTGTATGTGTATGTGTGTATGTGTGTGTGTATGTAACGAAATGAATGCGCTGACGTTTCTCAGCAACCGCTCAACCGATTTGGACAAATTCGGCGCCAAATGATAGGTCTTGGGGTCCCATTGAACGCTATTGAACGGTTTTGGAATCGGTGAACCGGTTCCGGAGATATGGCCGGAATAAGATCCGGTGAATATGGGCCTTCACGCTGGATTTAACGGAAAACGTATCAAAACCATCATATACCATTTGACTCAGCTCGACGAGATCGGAACATGTCTGTGTGTGTGTGTGTATGTGTATGTGTGTATGTGTGTGTGTATGTAACGAAATGAATGCGCTCATGTTTCTCAGCAATCGCTCAACCGATTTGGACAAACTCGGCGCCAAATGATAGGTCTTGGGGTCCCATTGAATGCTATTGAACGGTTTTGGAATCGGTGAACCGGTTCCGGAGATATGGCCGGAATAAGATCCGGTGAATATGGACCTTCACGCTGGATTTAACGGAAAACGTATCAAAACCATCATATACCATTCGACTCAGCTCGACGAGATCGGAACATGTCTTTGTGTGTGTGTGTACGTGTGTACGTGTGTATGTGTGTGTGTATGTAACGAAATGAATGCACTCACGTTTCTCAGCAACCGCTCAACCGATTTGGACAAACTTGGCGCCAAATGATAGGTCTTGGGGTCCCATTGAACGCTATTGAACGGTTTTGGAATCGGTGAATCGGTTCCGGAGATATGGCCGGAATAAGATCCGGTGAATATGGGCCTTCACGCTGGATTTAACGGAAAACGTATTAAAACCATCATGCGACACATCAAATTACTACAGAATTCAAAAATAAGATCAATGCAAGTCGTGTTAAGTGTTCCAGACCACATTGGACACACTTGGACATGTTCCGGGTACCCCGGGGAAGTTGCTTGAATATGAATTGAATTAAAACCCATTAAATCACATTAAAATACGATGATAAGGTGATTGGTAGCCTCACCAAATAGACTACACCCGGATATATTCCGGGTACCCCCAGGCAGTGGCGTAGCGTCACTGGATGACACGGGGGTGGGGGGCTTGGTCACTGATAATGACAATAAAATAAATAAACTTGAATAAGTAAGAAGGGTCTGATCACACCATAGGTGGATAAATTCGGGTATTATTATAGTCACTGATGGGGCGATACACCCGGAATGCCGATACGAAGGCTTTCTTACTGGCACTACTGGCCTCTGGGCCCAGAACGTGTTCCACACTAGCACAAAACTTCGTAGCACACGGGTAACCCGACAAACAAGAGTGGGAATTTCGGACCGCGTGCAGAATGTGTTGTTCTGTCTGACATGTTTATTGTGGTCGAGATGTTGATCGTCTCCTACGTACGATTCATTTTTTCCTATATCCCTAATTGTATTCATTCTGTGTGATCGGTTATCGTTGGTTTCGAGCTATATCGTATTATCGCACTTATTTCTTGTGTACTTACAATATGTAAGGATTAGATTTGTTTCAATGTAGGGTTCACTGCTCATAGTGACCGTAGTTTAAGTAGTAATAGTAGTAGTGAATTAATTTGCTTGGTAGATATAATTGTTTATCTTACGTTTATCTTATTATTAATTTATATAGTGCTTGTGTAGGTATCCACGAATTCATATTGTAATTTAAGCTATCAAAATAATACAACGGCATTAGCCGTAACAGTTACTTTAACGCTTTTGGGTCGTTCGTGACTTGTCCGGGGTGAGATTTGCACTCGTGACTTTGGCATGATAGGTATGGATGCTAACCACTACGCCGGGGTCACCCCCTTTTAGTAGTACTAATTCATTATAGTAGAATCTTGAATAAATTAATCCAATCAAAAACATGGTTGATCCAATCGTATAGCTCTTCGCTCTATGTAACGAAATCTTAATCGCTAGCACAGACAATTAAACCTGTTATCGGATCGTCCAGCCACCAAGCACTCACCAAAAATCGATCGAAGTAAATTTGCTCAATTTATTTGATTACGTGAATTTGATATTTTTATCGTACCAAAAGTGATGGAGGGGTAGAAGGAGCGGATAAATCACGCAATCAGAGCAGTGGGTTTCCAAATTTTCTTCTTTGTACTCTAATTGCATTCAAGAGGTTTCGAGTTTCAACGCCTCTAACCTCTCCTCCGTGTTTTCTTACCCTCATGTAATGGTAAAAAAATCTGAGTCCAAGAAGGAAGGGCTTCCTCTGTTGTGCTTTTCATTTTGTTGAATTAATTTCTCTTTGAGTGCCAGTGTCCTTTCCTAAAACGGTGGAAACTTTCCCGAAAGCAGCATCATCACTATGGTTCCGAAAAAAGAGCAAGATTATTCCTTTGGTGCACTTTATGATGAATATTTTATTTCATTCATTTTCATTCTTGGAACGGGGAAATGGAACATCTCACGTTTATAATACCGTTTGCGTAGTTCGTTGGTCTGCAGAGGACCAGTAAACCGTTTTACTTCTACAACATTTTATCATTCTGTTTCCTATTTCTAAAACGTAATAGGGGAAATGGATGTAATGTCGGCCTAAATGCCCATAATTTGGGCCCATACATAAATTCAGCAATCGACTAAATTTTCAATACCGACCAAAAATATCCATGACGCGTTCATCTAGATAAAATTGATAAATAGCAGATTTTTAGCATTAGAACCATTTACCCTATTATAGGCATTTAACCTTTTACCTTCCTTTACTTATAAACTATTTTTTAGCTCCGGACGACAATAAAATAAAAAAATAACAAAACAACGAAAACTCAGAATTTTATTTTTTAGCGGCAATCAACGTGGCAATATTGATTGGTAATTTGGTAGTTATTTTGTTTACCATAATGGGTCATACCTGAAATAAGGATGAGAAGTTGCAATCAACTTGGAGCACACGTGATAAAAGTTTTTATGATTCAGGCTTTCGCGCCAACGCCCTCTGATGTTGTTTTTCTTGAAACACATTTCTTTCTTCTAAGATTCCGATTCTGCAGATACATTTTATAGCACGCCTTGGCCATACAAAAAAAGGCAAGTCAGTAAAGCGTTTGACCTTTTCCCATCTTCTCTTGAAGTAGGGGACAAATTAAGTAACGATAATGCTGAATAGATTCATCTAGTGGCCGGATCCAAAGTTGTCTTACAGGTATACAAATCGCTTAGAATATAAAATAAATGATCATGGAGATTTTTTTATGATTACTGTGATATTTTCAAGGCACATTCAAGTTAAATAAGAAGCATTGCCCAATACAGTGTTATTTTATTATTGAAATGCTTACATATAAACATTAGCTACAGCTATAAAGCAAGACCATGCTGGAGCTGGGTTCGATTCCCGGTCCAGTCTTGGAATTTTTTTAGTTTGAAAAATGTCTCGTCTTCCCTGTCCATAGAGTATGATTGTACTTGCCACGCAATAATACTAATGCAAAAAGGGTACATGCTTGAAATTCTCTCAATAAACAACTGTGGAAGTGCTCAACGAACAATATGTTGAGAGCCAGCGTAAAATCCCAGTAGGAACGTGCCGTAACTGGGCATCATCCTACTCGAGATTTGGCTGGATTGTGCTACTTATTCAAATAAGAGGGCTTTCCGTGCCAAGTTCTCGATCGTAGTAGGCTGCTGGTATTTGCTGATCGGTACTCGGTGGTTGCCTTGGTTACCGTCGACAGAGGGCTCGCTTGGGGACTCTCCCTTCCAGAAGAAGGAGAGGGCTCGCTTGGGGACTCTCCCTTCCAGAAGAAGGAGAGGGCTCGCTTGCTCGTCGTTGGGTCGGTTGGTTGCTTGGCTGATTTGCCGGTGCTGCCTGGTTGCCTTGGCTACCGTCGAACGACAGAGGGCTCGCTTGGGAACTCTCGCTTCCAAAAGAAGGAGAGGGCTCGCTCGCTCGTCGTTCGGTTTGCTGCAGTTTCTGGTGCAGCCGGGTTGTTTTGGTACCGTCGTTCGGTCGGTTGTATATTATTCTTGCTTTCGAAGTAGGTAGATGCTACCTTTTCAGCGTCAGAATGGAGAATGACCCACATGGACAGTACACCCTCTTTAAATAACTGAAGGCTTTTACACTTCAACCAATCAGAGATTGATAAGGAGAATTCAATCTCATTAGGGAAGTTCAAATATTCTTATTACTATTATAATTATTATAATTAGTAATGGCGGTTACCAGTTGATTAATGGGGAAATAGCTTCGTTAATAGTTTCGTATTTTCTATTCTGGATATTAAAAAACAATTATTATTTTCTAATTTTATTTTATTTATTTATTTTATTTGCTCATCGCACCTTCATACTACAGAACGTATCAATGCCGAAGAAGAGAGACATATAAACTATCTGTTATTGTCTCCATATTTTTATAATTTATTTTCTCCGCCGTATGCTAAGATTTATAAAATTTTCATTTAATACAACTATCAAATGCACCTCCCACATTCCTAGAATTCTAAGTAGTTTATGAATGGTCCCTAATATATAGCAGTATGACGAAGATAACTGAAATACGTCGAACTTAGGCAACATCCAGAAATTTAAAGTGATCGAGACATTTTTTTTTGTTATGGTGATGGTGCCGAATACCACTAGCTCTTCTTGCAAGAATTCGAGATATTCTCGCAAGAAACTTTCGAAAGTATTTTTTCACATTTTTTGCTTGGAATTCTCCTCAATTTTTTTTAAGTTACCAAAGAATTGAAATTTCTTTCAGATGTCGTTTCCCGTGAATTATCCTTCGGCTTTCCTAAAATAAATTGCAAATCATCTTCATTATTTCCTTAGAGTAATTTTTTCTCAAAATTCATCAGGAATTCTCGTCCTAATTTCTTTTAAATTCAACTAAGAGCTCTATTGCTTCTTCCTAGAGTTTTCATGGATTTATCTACTGAATGAATCACTCTAAGAATTAATTTTGAATTTTCACCGAAATTCTAGAGGCCTTCAAATTTGTTTGGATTCTAAACCATTGACAATTGTTCATGGCACAGAACCTTGGTTGTATTCTCAGATAAGGAAAATTTATTAATTCCACATATTTAATATTTTGCTAAGTCCCTGAAACTGGAGAAATTCTCCTAGTTTGAAATCTTACTTACTTACTTCATTTGTAAAATATTCTGCAATATGAAAAATAGAAACTTTCCCAAGCTCAGAATCTATAAATGATGAAAAAATTATATAAATAAAATAAATGAAGGCACTAACTTTTATTTATTTTATTTGTTTTGTATGCTTCAAAATTGTGACAATAGTTTTAGTTTAGTTAGGGATTAGTAGTAGAATTTTTATAACCACTTACATCTATGTAATTCTTTCATTTATATAGGCCTTTCAATTTAATTGTACAGCGTGAGGAAAGGTTTAAGTCGTTATTAAGTAGTTCGTAGGATTAATGTTACATTTAGGTTATAGTTTTCAGTACTCTTACCTCCACTAGTTCTTATTTATGTAAGGAACCATCTCTTTTTATGTTTATTAGAGTGATTTTCAGCCTGTGTTGCTGTTTCTTTACTTTATTTTAGGTACTAACCAAATATCACTCAAATAAAAAAACTAAATTTTAATAAAACATATTAACCTTATGTAACGATACTTACTTTCTGATCCTCTATTCTTTACAGGTTTTATTTTTTATTTTTTTATTGTTTATGCATTGGACTTATTTATTTATTTATTTATGTCGTCAATCAATCGTAGACCAATGAGTGGTTATGTCTTATATATTATTGCCTGGCTAACCTAGTGTTATTTTACTCATTTTACATCAATTGATTGGGAATATGCGTTATAGAAGGACATAATTCTATTCAAAGGCCCATTTTTAGCATAGTATGTTCTTTGATTGTTAATGTAGTTATAATCTGTAGGTAAAATTCCAGCAATGTTAAAAATTATAGTTGTTCTAGACATGGCTAAATGGTCACCCTAAGTTGGATATATGCTTTTTAGGAATACATTCAATTGGAACATACTACAACATACTACAACTCTCCGGCAAGTCACACCGAAAATTTCGAAGATCTTATGATTCATTTGCCCATATATGATCCAGATCTAAAATATTTAATTTTTATACCCAAAACATTCCTGCTGCGAAAAAATTCCATAAAATTTTAAGACAAACAATTTTACGGTGTTTGACCGTAGCTTTTGGTAAAGATTTGTACTCATTGTAAACAGTGAATGCGATACCTTTTAGGTACTGAAAAAAAAATAGAAGCACGTGTTTCTTTCACTCTCGCAAGTCATCAAGTTGTCAAATGAATCCATTTTCTCGAACAATTTAACCTGCTATGTGGACATCCGTTGCTCAATTATTAAACATCACCAAAATGGCTGTCCATATTCCACGTGAACAGTTTTTGTGAGGTTGCAGATTCTCCCCTTCCCACCTGCGTGGACAATCATCAACTATTTTTATATCAATTTGTATAGACCGTGGCCATTTTCTAATCCCATCCCCCTCCCTTAACTGTCAACGTGGTATATGGACAGCCCCAAACAGCAACGATTCATCTACCTTCTCCATGACATCCTGACACTAGCTGAATATCAAGCATGACGTACTGCTATGATAAAGATATGTTGATACTCCCTACTCCCGCGCTGCATATAGTTCACAATACAAGGTTCTTTTGCGTCTTCTTTTCGAATACATATTCGCAAACGTATCGTTGGAAATCGTTGTTGAAAAGCATTTATTCATTATAAACAGCGACATAAGATGCTAAGCAAAACGGTTTTTGCTATCTGTGAGTTTAGACATACATAATCAAGTGATTTGAAGCAAACAGAATGTATCCTGTCGCTTTGTGAAATTGGTTCAGCACCTGAGCTTCCAGAGTGCACGCTACTGGAACTGTGGAGCTAGAAAGAAACTATTTAATCGATTCCGTTGCAAAATACCCATGATCATAATTTAACGTTTATATTACACTTATCATTTTAAATCAACATTTGAGTAAACTCTTCGAGCTCAAAACCAAAATCACATTTTCACTGTTTTTGATGTTTGTATCTAAAGGGTGATACGGTCAAAATTTGGTCAAGGGAAAACGCGTGTAAATCGGTGAAATCGTTTATTTAAAAAATCAAATTAAATTTCTTTTTCAAGTTCAATTAGTATAAAATTCAGGAAAAATATTCAGTTAGGCTTCCGCTTTTCCATTACGAATTGCCGGGCCTTACGCTTGACCCCTGCCATCAGATTTTGTACAGCCACCTTGTCCACCTTCTTCGCCGCAGAAAGCCAGTTTGCCTTGAACTGCTGCTCGCCCTTAGCAGTTTTTTTGGTCTTCTTTAGGTTCCGCTTGACAATAGCCCAGTATTTCTCAATTGGGCGGAGCTCTGGCGTGTTGGGAGGGTTCTTGTCCTTGGGAACCACCTGCACGTTGTTGGCGGCGTACCACTCCATGGCCTTTTTACCGTAATGGCAAGATGCCAAATCCGGCCAAAACAGTACGGAACAACCGTGTTTCTTCAGGAAAGGCAGCAGACGTTAATTCAAACACTCTTTCTTGGTTGACAGTGCCGGAAGCTATGAAAATGCTGCTTTTCAAGCCACAGGTACAGATGGCTTGCCAAACCAGATATTTCTTTGAGAACTTTGACAGTTTCATGTGCTTGAAAACATCTGCTACCTTTCCCCTTCCTTTTGCCATATAAAACTCCTGTCCCGGAAGCTGCTTGTAGTCGGCTTTGACGTAGGTTTCGTCGTCCATTACCACGCAGTCAAACTTCGTCAGCATCGTCGTGTACAGCCTCCGGGATCGCGCTTTGGCCGTCGTATTTTGTTTATCATCGCGATTTGGAGTCACTACCTTCTTGTAAGTCGATAGTCCGGCTCGTTTTATGGCTCGATGCACGGTTGTAGACGATACACCCAGCTTATTTGCGGCATCTCGGAGAGAGAGGTTAGGGTTTCGCTTGAAACTACCGGCAACTCTCTTTGTCGTCTCAGCGGCTTCCGGTTTTCGATTTCCCCCCGATCCAGACTTCCTGGCTGTCGACAAACGTTCCCCAAACACTTTAATTACATTTGTAACGGTTGATTTGGCAACTTTTAGCGATTTTGCCAACTTTGCGTGCGAGTAGCTCGGATTTTCGCGATGCGCGAGCAAAATTTTGATACGCTGCTCTTCTTGCTTGGACGGCATTTTGACAACTGAAGAGTGAATTCCAAAATCAAAATAGGAGCAACATTCTACACACACACACCTTCAAAATGAGGGGTGTTCAGGTTTTTTAAATGCAAAATTGAAAGAAATACGTCAAGTTGATATTGACCAAATTTTGACCGTATCACCCTTTAGCTCCATTTTTCTTATGGTCCAATGGGTCATGTCGCATTGTGGCTTGTACGAATGTTAGTTATTTTTTAGCCAGTTGGTACAAACGCCAAGTTTAAACTGATTCATTTAATTTTGCATAGTTTATTCTAGAAGCTTATTAAAATATTTTGTCAAATTTTTAATTGTAGGACTACTGAAAGAGTACTGGCTCTGGAATACTTTGTAAAAAAAATAATTATTCGGTTTTTACGTTGCAATCACAAATGAAGGGAGCTTAACTAACGTATTGATGAAAAGTTGAGGAAATATCCTTTTCAACGTTATAAAACATTAGAAAACGGATAAACAAAATCTGACACACATCATTTTGAAAAAAAAATCGAGTTAATTTTTAGTGTACTGCTGGAAGAGTTAACGCAATTTAGTCTTGATTCTCTATCCAGATTGGAACTGAATCAAAAACAAATTCAGTCTAAGATTTTATCATTTTTACAGAATTGAAATAAACAGCGAACCACAATATATGTTTGACAGTTATTATAATTCAATTAGGTAAAGAGGTGACATCTCATCCGTTTGACAAGTTGTCTGTTCGATTGGAATGCTGAGAAACAGTTAATAAAACTATGGATTACATTAATACTACTAACAACTGGAGCATTGCGATTTATAGGGTAGATGTTCCAGTAATAGTGGTGTACCTATGGTTGCGGTGTGGGTTAATGCCGGACTAATGGTAGAAAAACAAAAAAAATATTTCTCATCATTTATTTACAACTTTAAATAAACCCAAAATGACTGAAAACATTTAATTTTCCTTAAGATTTTGAGGGTTGCGGTAGTGTTCTTATAATAGTTGAGTTCATTGCGTTCCACTAGAATAGGAACCAAAGTTAGCAACTACAAATACTGGAACAGTGTTCCTTTAGGCCTCTAAAACCAGATATCTTGAAAAAATGGTTTGATGAGGTATATTTCAAAATTTTCCTCTATAAGGTTAGGAGAGAATTTTACCTATTTGAACCACTTTCATAAAAAAAAAAACAAAATTTATATAGGGAAAATGCCCCTAATTTGGGCCCATACATAAATTTAGCAATCGACTAAATTTTCAATAGTGACCAAAAATATCCATTAGTACCGTTCCAATGACGCGTTCATCTATATAAAATTGATAAATAGCAGATTTTTAGCGATGTGCCCAATCTTAGAACCATAGGCCAACATAAGAGCCATTTCCTCTAATACGTCTATTGAGTAGCCCTTGAGTTTTTATCCGAAAAAATAATAAAATAATTAATTGAGAAATTGGAGCATTTTAAAATTTCAATCCCATACTTCACCGTGTAAAGTTTTTAAATCTGCATCATCAAGCCTTATCTAATCTTGTTTTGATGGCCTATTAAAGGAGAACGTGTTTTCAAAAAATACATAGGGCTAACTAAAGGGTGATACGGTCAAAATTTGGTCAAGGGAAAACGCGTGTAAATCGGTGAAATCGTTTATTTAAAAAATCAAATTAAATTTCTTTTTCAAGTTCAATTAGTATAAAATTCAGGAAAAATATTCAGTTAGGCTTCCGCTTTTCCAAATCCGAATTGCCGGGCCTTACGCTTGACCCCTGCCATCAGATTTTGTACAGCCACCTTGTCCACCTTCTTCGCCGCAGAAAGCCAGTTTGCCTTGAACTGCTGCTCGCCCTTAGCAGTTTTTTTGGTCTTCTTTAGGTTCCGCTTGACAATAGCCCAGTATTTCTCAATTGGGCGGAGCTCTGGCGTGTTGGGAGGGTTCTTGTCCTTGGGAACCACCTGCACGTTGTTGGCGGCGTACCACTCCATGGCCTTTTTACCGTAATGGCAAGATGCCAAATCCGGCCAAAACAGTACGGAACAACCGTGTTTCTTCAGGAAAGGCAGCAGACGTTTATTCAAACACTCTTTCACGTAAATTTCTTGGTTGACAGTCCCGGAAGCTATGAAAATGCTGCTTTTCAAGCCACAGGTACAGATGGCTTGCCAAACCAGATATTTCTTTGCGAACTTTGACAGTTTCATGTGCTTGAAAACATCTGCTACCTTTCCCCTTCCTTTTGCCATATAAAACTCCTGTCCCGGAAGCTGCTTGTAGTCGGCTTTGACGTAGGTTTCGTCGTCCATTACCACGCAGTCAAACTTCGTCAGCATCGTCGTGTACAGCCTCCGGGATCGCGCTTTGGCCGTCGTATTTTGTTTATCATCGCGATTTGGAGTCACTACCTTCTTGTAAGTCGATAGTCCGGCTCGTTTTTTGGCTCGATGCACGGTTGTAGACGATACACCCAGCTTATTTGCGGCATCTCGGAGAGAGAGGTTAGGGTTTCGCTTGAAACTATCGGCAACTCTGTTTGTCGTTTCAGCGGCTTCCGGTTTTCGATTTCCCCCCGATCCAGACTTCCTGGCTGTCGACAAACGTTCCCCAAACACTTTAATTACATTTGTAACTGTTGATTTGGCAACTTTTAGCGATTTTGCCAACTTTGCGTGGGAGTAGCTCGGATTTTCGCGATGCGCGAGCAAAATTTTGATACGCTGCTCTTCTTGCTTGGACGGCATTTTGACAACTGAAGAGTGAATTCCAAAATCAAAATAGGAGCAACATTCTACACACACACACCTTCAAAATGAGGGGTGTTCAGGTTTTTTAAATGCAAAATTGAAAGAAATACGTCAAGTTGATATTGACCAAATTTTGACCGTATCACCCTTTACCCCATTTCCAGCCTATTCAGCACAACCCGCACTTAGTCTTTTATAATCTAGCGTAGTTAAGCACCAAACGGAAGGTTATAATTTCTGATGGCTCCCAAATGTATTTCCCTTTCCGTATGTACCGTAAGATTTGATAAAGAGAAACCAATCGTTGAGATATTGTCAAAAGTCTAACTATGCAGAAAACTTTGTTGAAGACCGCAAATCAATTCGATATCGGTGCAAAAAGTTTATATTTTTTACTTTAGGTCTACCCAAGTAACATTTCAATTTTTAACGAGGTTTTAAAGCATGCTACAAGTCTAAATTGTGGTCTACAGAACCCTCATAAAACCACAATTGCTACTTGGGTAGTGCTCCCCTCTATATATAGTTATATATGTATATAGTTATATATATACATATATATATATATACATATATAAAGCTTATATATATAAAGCTTCAATTTTTAAGATATCGAATCGATTTGCATTCTTCGACAAAGTTCCTCTGCATAGTTTTCCCAACCTGTGATTTTTGAATTTTTGACAAGCAGATGAATAGTTTTGTTTCGTTTACCACACATTTTCATATACAAACCAGATCGAAACCAAATTAGTTATAATTTGGCACAGGTTTTGGGGACCTTAGTGCAGATCGAAACAGCAGTAGCGAGCAGGGGGTTTTTCACGTTTACCCACCCTAATGTACATGCCAACTTGTGAGCTGTAAAAAGCATGATATCCTTCCTTGATACTGACAAGACAAATCGAGGAAAACGCACGCACAGCAGATACGATTCCAACACGTTACAAAGCCATCACATTATCCAGACCTAGTTTTTACTGGCACGTAATTTTAGTCTTATAGCATTCCATCACGAACTCGGTATCGCTGTCAATACATGACGGGTCATTTTATGTCTTTCTTTTATTGCCAATGTGAAATCATTGACTTAACAGTGTCTCGACGCAAATTAAAACAGTATTTTAACTCTATACGAAATCATTTTTACAACAATTAATGTTTTTCAAATATGATGACAATCTATAAGACGCTGATAAGATCCGTGGTCCTCTACTGCCACGAGACCTGGACTCAGTGTGGTTAGTTCTACGGGTTTATCCGCAGATCTACGGATTGTTTGATTACCTACAGATCTACGGACCAACCATGAAATTCTACGGATTTTCTAGATTTTTAGGGTTTTTTTTTAAGTGCCGAAGAAATTCTACGGATTCTAAAAGTTATGGCCCACCCTCACTCATCACTTAAAAAAAATACTTCTGGAATGACTGTTTTTGGAAAATGGTCATTAAATTTAGCAACATAATTAACGTAATGGAAACAAATTCACCTATGTACGTATCGTACTCCATGAAAAGTTAACAACACTGCCTGTACTATGCTCGGAAGCTGTTGCGGACCATCTACGGTGGAATGCAGATGGAAGATGGAACGCAAAGGAGGCGAATGAATCACGAATTGCACCTGCTGCTGGAAGAACCATCCACACTGCAAAAATTGGGTGACTACGGTGGGCTGGGCGCATTGTAAGAATGCCGGACGAAGAACCAGTGAAAATGACTCTGGACAGCGACCCAACTGGAACAAGAATAATATTCGCGCCTGCGGTCCCTTCAGACTACGAATAGAGTAGAGACGACTTCTTCGGACAGCACACGGGAACAAATCCGATTCCATTTTCATTAATAAAAAATCATAAAATGAAATAACTTACCATCCCATGACATCATGGCAATGGTTTATTATTTCATTATGCAAATTCATGATTTCATAATGCAGCGGAATCATTACCGCTACAAGCGTCACACCTACCCGGCAAACCGTGTTCATAAAACGCACTGCATAGCTTATGCCTTTGCCTACTTTTGTATACAAGCACTGGTAGTTGGTGGTCAAAGTATGGGTTCAATGGTCCCGAGGTTTTTTGGTTTGAATCCAGTGTGATGCTTTTTTTTGTTCTACTTGTTTAGTTTACCAGTTAAATGTTAAATGCATGAATTTAGTTCATGATTTCAACTCGGATGATTCATGATTTCTGGAATCTTGGCTGCGTAACGCAAAAATAGCTCATGATATCATGAATATTATTCATGTGGTTTTTTCGTAACATGAGAACACGCTATGTTCATGAAATCATGAGTAATTTGTCTCATTTCGGAGACTGGGTTTGTTCCCGTGCAGAGGACATCAGGGCCATAGCCTGATTGGTATGGTTTGTATTTACACCATAAGAAATCATCTAGAATAACTCTGAACGCTTTGAGCCCAACACGATTTATTCGAAAAGTGCGAAAAATTGCTATTTTGAAAAATTATGTGCCTCTTTTGGAAAAGTTGGAGAGCTTATGAGACTCTAGGATACAGTTAAGCAGGGCTTGATAGGTCATAGAGAAGATGGACATTTTCAAAAACAACGAGTGAGTTGTACTCTACCGGCGCTGATCATCGGAGACAAATCTCAAAATTATCATGCTCTTTGGTTTAAAATTTTAGATTTTAGATGAAATAATAACTTATACTCAGTGCAATAAAATCATGGCTTCAGGACTGATAAAAGTTCTAACATTACTACAGTAACATGATACTTTTCCCAGCAACGTCATGCTCTGCTGAAAAATCATTTTCTGCAAGTAAGCTTACTACTATACCAAAAATGGAATGCAAAATGCAAACTATGCTAAATACAACCACCCAAGACTGACTCAATCACTGCACGATTGTCGAGTTGAGTTCTGAAACAGCATCATACATTTCAAATAGATATAGGGTTCACGATCTTATTTTCGTCCTACTAACCCCATCGGATGTGAATAAATTACCATACATTTGGATTTGATAAAAAGTCAAAAATTGACAAAATATTGTTAAAAATCTAAGACTGCTTCTTGATTCTAAATTTGTCGTACGAGTTTCAATTCCGTCCTAACGCATTGAAACGCCATTGGATTTTCTTTGTCCTACAGGGAGAAAATTAATGATTCCCTAGAAAAGCTTCTTTTATTTTTGAGAAGAATAGGTGTAAATTCATGCTGCAACGCGCTCTAGTAGACTTTATGTTATAGCTTATGAAGCATCGGAACAAATGCATTATCAATTTGTTTTCTGCTCGGTAGATGGGTGATTACGACGAAGTAGCGCTCTACCCAAATATTTAATGGAATTCATTAATAATTGTAATTGTAAGTGTAATTTATTTAATCAAACGTAATCCAGGTTGATGAATCCTTTATCAGGCCTTGGAAAATAGTAATTAGGAACTTTTTGGAACTGTGGGAAATAATTCAAGTTTCTAAGTTTGATTACATAAAAAACGGGAACAATTTAGGGAAATTTTAAAAGTGTTTTACTAACGCTATATATTAATGTCTTGTAGAAAATAGTAGACTGAATTATTTTTCAACGGTCAAAATGTGTTCTTATAGTCCACCATTGAATAAACAATCATCAATGATAGCTCTTTGTAATCTAAATTAAATTAAAATTCAAAATCTTGCATCAATCGAGCTTATGTTGTATTCTATTTAAAGTGGATTGCCTAAATGAGCTAGGTCTGTCATGTTTTTGCACTATTTTGTTCGATAGAAAAAGGTACCTGAGCGTGAACTATTTCGTCCCATTTTTTTTTATTCTATCTCACCGATGGCATATTTTTTTAATTTTAAACTCTTTATTTGTTCCAAAAAATTGAATTGAATTTAACCTCGCATTTTGGTACCGAGACAGCAGTTGCTTCAACTAGAGAAATAGTCAGAGATTCAAGAGCATAATTAATTTCATCTTTGGTTTGCAAAGGAATGCTAGGATCGAAGTTATATTCCATAAATATTCGATATTGCTCCCAATCAGCTCTATGGTAATTGAAAGTAGAACTGTTGAGATAAGAAATTATTTCTTGGGATATTTCAAAAGTTACGGGAAGGTGATCAGAACCGAAGTCAGCAAGGGTAGCCAATTGGCTACAAAGTTGACATGATTCAGTTAAGACCAAATCAATAGTTGAGGGATTTCTTGCTGAAGAAAAGCATGTTGGGCTGTTTGGATATTGAATAGTGTAATAACCTGCAGAACAATCATCAAATAGAATATTACCATTGGAATTGCTGTTTGAGCATTATTCGATGAGCACTGTTTTTGCATTAAAATCATCAATAATGAAGAATTTAGACCTATGACGGGTAAGTTTTGGAAGGTCACTCTTGAGAAAATCCTTTTGCTGGCCTATGCTTTGGAATGGCAAATAGGCAGCTATAAACGTAAGTTGTCCAAATTTTGATTCAACAGAAACTTCCAGAGTGGCAAAAACTTTGGTTTCAAATGAAGAAAGAATTTGATGTTTGATTCGTCTATGAACAATGATGACAATGCCACCACAGGGTCTATGGTCAGATTTAAGGAACGTTTCAGTTATAACGGCAATATGCATGTTATGAACACTCAAAAAGTTAAATAGCTCGCCTTCATTATCTTTAAAAGATCGAGCATTCCAGTTCAAAATATTTAATGATTTAAAATCCATTTCTGAATTTCAAAGTCATGACGATATTGTTCGCAAATTTTACTCCAGTTTGAATAGCATCAACCATGGAGTTAGTTTTCACCATATCAGTAATCATGTTTTGAATCTCATGGATTTCAAAATTTTTAATTCAAGATCTTGGGAAACTTACCGAGATTTTGAGACTTACAGCCTTTTTCGAGCGAAAGATTCTTCGAGATAAGAAAGTATTTTCATTTTGATTACTTGGACTGGCACAGCTCCAAGGAATTTTGCCAGTTCATCTTTGATCTGATCCAGGGATTCACCACTGGGCAGACCTTTCATGACAACCTTGAACACACATTCAGTTTTGGTCTCGTAATTGAAAAATTGGTGCTGCTCCTCAGTAAGATATTTAAGAAGACGTTTGAATCCGTCCAAGGTTTCAGCCAATACACGGCATTCACCCCGATGGCCAATTTGCAGTGAAAACTTGAATTTCACGAAGTTCAAAAGTTCCGTGTGAAGAGCATGGAAATCGGAAGTGGTTATCACAATAGGGGGAATCATTTCCTTTTTGGTATTGAGCCGGGAGACCCTAATAAAATTGTTATGGTTATTTTGCTTAACGACGTGTTCGGAGAATGATCCTAACTATTTGTTGAATAGTTCTATTGTTTGGGTTATCGTTCGTTTATTATATCTTTTTATTAGGGAAGTTGATAAGAATTCTTTCTGGATGATGGATCATTCTCATCATCTGTGAGCAAATCAAATTGATAGCTCAAATCAATTTCATCAGAACGGTGATCAAAAGATTGCCCCTTTCTTTTGCGCTTGGCGCCATGGTGGGAGTAAAACCATAGAGGTAACTCTAAGACCAGAAGGTCCCGAAGAAACGAGCTCAACTTTTTGGCTCAGCTCTGGTACTATCGTCGGCCCCAAGCTAATCGATGCACCCCTCTAAACATAGGAAAATCCACGAACCCCTCATTTTATCTGTCAAACTTTCATAGCAAATCAAACCAAACATAGTGTAGTACTAGAATTTCGACTAGAATGGGGTACGCTTAAAGATGTACTTGGGCCCAATACGAGGGGGGCGACACATCTAAACCTTAATTCTAGATGCTCAAAAAATTTCACACTAGCGAATCAATCTTCGAAAAATCATCTTTCATTTCTCGCATCTACTTGCATCGTGCTTCATATTTTTGCAGGGAGTCTTCAAAATTGACATAAATCTTCCTTCTATCTTCTCAGCGTGCGTGCAGCGAGCCACAGCAAAACACAATCTTTTCTGCATCGTAGATAGAGTCGTCCCCCTCGGACCAATAGGCTAGTCAAGTAATGAGCCAATTTTAAATCGTTAGTTTCCACCGGTTGATAATATGACCACTTCTAAGCAGTAACACTTCCTTCAGCAAAAAACAAATAGATCCGCACGGCAAGAGAGCACGACAATGCCAGCTCTAATATTTATCATCCCCTGTTAAAGTGTGGTTGAGAAATTGCTGGATTTCGAACTCCGTACTTTTAAAAATTCCACTTGATGTCCTTCTTGCGTCATAGCAAACATGGGAAAGCAGTTTTGTTATTTGGGAAAGGTTTTTATGATGGTCCGAGACTCCTCCCCCCTCTGAAGGGGGGGGGGGGGCTCCCATACAAATGAAACAGAAAAAATAGCAAGCTGGCGCATAAACTCAAGCTAATATTGAATCCTGAGCAAGGCCGGGCACACTCAGCTACACAGCAAAAAAATAATTTTGATATCACATCAAAGTGGATGCACTACAATCATGTCGAAAATTTCATGTAATTTTTATGACCACATAAATAAACAAATGCAGTAAAAGCAGCGTAATGTCAGTTCATGCATTGTATTAATGATAATTTTGTCCTTTTTAGCAAGTAATATTACACCATATTTTCGACATGATTGTAGTGCATCCACTTTGACGTGATATCAAAATTATTTTTTTGCTGTGTAGTGTATTATAAACTCTATTACTAGAAATAAGAATCATCTATTTCTTTTAATCTTTCGCAAATTATCAAACAAAATTTTGCCATACAAAAGCAGTAAATTAAATAGGTGCGCAGTAGGCTCTGCCCGCAAACGGTCGGTTTTAATTTCGCTGTCACAAATTCCGTGTTTTCCGCGTGCTGTTTGGCTTGTACAAAGGAAAAAAAAGTCATATGTTTTCATTATTATCATGTGTATATAGATTCATCATGATTCATTTATCAGTGTTTTAATTTTGTAAATTATTGTGAAATTTCCCGGGCAAGAATTTTGTTTGAATAGTTGTGTTGCTATAGCGTCGTGCTAGCATGTTTCGGTGCTACGCCTCCACTCTCGGAAGCAACGTTTGCCGTGTCTTTTACGTATTTAGTATTGGCGTTCTGCCCCCTGGACAATAACCGGGAAAGATGATTTTGCAGATTAGACTACGATGCTTCCACGTCGAGGACACAATGCATAAGCGGTGAGATCTAACTGATTACAACTATGTATGTATGTATGTATGTAAGGTAGCCACCATCCCTTCGAAGATCTTGTCTTGTATGCAGCTCCACTTAATAGCAAGATCAATTTGAGCTACCGATCTGAATTCACAATATCGCTGTATGAAGGGCCAAAAACGGTGGGGTGGACCCGTAAGCAGAGACACTTACGCGAAATCCACGGGAATTTAAGAATCTCCTTCCAACGATACGATCCAACAAATCGAATAACGCAATTCGCAATACTTATTAAGCTTCCTACAGGATGGTTTGTTAAGAAGGGCGCGTCAATCTCACTGAAACTGTTGGAGTAGAATTCACACCATCACAATCGAATCGGTAGGATAAAGAAAATGATAGTGTTTATTCCCTCCTAGACTCCGGTTGTCATACCACTCCAATCGTCCAGTTTCAGGTCAAATGATACCCTGATGCTCCCTCCCAACCCAGTATTTATTTATATATATAGTAAACATATGTAATGGAGAAATGAAATATATCAGAACATTAAAATACGTAATAATGAAAATACATTTATATGGATAAAAAAACTGGTATTCCGCAATGAAAATAATAATTATTTTACATACAATATGATGCAGCTCTATGTCTCCTCAGCTCCCAATAAGGAAGATGTAACCCTGAAATTTCCAACAAAAGACACAGAAAAGGAGATTTTGTTAGTAAGTTGGGTTCGTTGGATCAGGATTCACCTTGATAAGTGATGCGACCATGGTTTTAAATGACTCAGTGTTATCATGCATTATACTTGGATTTGCCCGAAGCCAAAACCAAATGGTGTATCATTGGGCCTTATTACGGGTGTCACTACACGGTGATAAGAAAGTGATACTCAGAATAAGAGCCGTGATTACCGTACAAATCAAATGTGAATCACTTCACCGTGACGACAAGTGACAACTTTTCACCGTGATGTGACATCCGTAATAAGCCCCCTTATAATATAAATCTGAAGACGTTCCATCATCGAAATGCTGAAAATGAACATAGAGCATGAGCATGAGCAGAATTGATCGCCCGCGACTGCCAACACCAAAGAGCTGAAAACCAATTCAAACAAATCAAATCAACAGACAAAACCAGGGTGAAAGCTGTAAGAGTGAATCATTACAGTATAAATCTAGTGATGTTCCGTCATCAAAGAGCTGGAAGAAAACTCAAATAATTTAAATTAATAGATCCAGTCTGAATGAAGGCTGCAAAAAGAGAATAATTATACAGCAATGACCCCATTTTGTCAGCTAGCAAAGTATGCGTATCTTAAACATTCATCTTGAAGGAGGAAGGTCTGAAATTACAATTATGTGGAATTATTGAAAAATAACAGTCTGATGCGCGGAGAGATTGACAGGATCGGTCATAACTGTAATGTGAATATTAGGAAGATTTATCATCATCAAACTATTCTTGAATTGACCTGGAAGAATGCTTGTGAATAATTGTTATACAGATAAATTAAATTGATAAACTAAATGGTTCAAACAACAACTCCAGCCTGTAAAAAAGCTGAAAATAGGGAATCTTTACAATGTGGATCCCCGACGGTCTTCTACTCAGTAAGCAAAAGCGGCAGCCACCAGGCTAGTCGATCTGCTCAATTTAAATATTGAAACCTTATTTTATGAAGTTCTTAAGAATACCAATTGAAACACAATGTAAACAAATAAAAGTTAAGAGTCTCATCCGAATCAAATGATTCCAAACGATACGCATTCATAGAAATTAAGTTTAAATAGACAAAATTAGAAAAATGGAACAATCTCACCAAATCAGTCCAACTGAATCCCTTGCAAGCAGCTATGTCACGCTTGGTGTAGTAGCTCCGATCATAGACCCGCCCTACGGGGATCAATCCTCTGGTCGAATGTAGTCGATTGCTCCATGACGCGAACACGAAGCGACCGCTCACAAAATCATACAACGCGTAAACAAACTGAAATCAAAAACTATCACACGCGACGCCACAAATTTCTGTACCGGGAGCACAAGCGAAGAAAAAAAAAACAAACAACGCAGATAGCGACACTTCTTCTGATGCCTGCAAACATGATGCATCACGTTTTCTTTTTCGATTCCAAAACTTCTCGGAAAGCGAGAAAACCACCAATCACACACGTATAACCGTCCGGGAGGCAGAGTGCCAGCGCTAATCTGGCAAAATCAGCGAACGCACGCACAAAACAGAAATAAACTTATACACAACCGTATCCGAACAGGTTCGAAGCTGAACTGAGATCTAACTGATTACAACTAGATATAAAAATATGAAATGCATCCTATTAAATACGTGCCATCTACAAAGCAGGAATTGCTTTGATGATGGAAGTGTACACGCAGTACCAATATACATTTTATATCGGTACTACGTGTATGCGGGGCTTGTTGTAAGTGAAAGTAACCTCGGAATGGACGTGAGTGACCAGGCATTCTGAAATGGGTTACTGAATGTCAACAGAGCTATCGCCTTTCAACTTCCGGGCTAAAATTGTTTGCAATGAGGTCAGTATAATAATAATAGATTATATTGCAAACATTTTTCTTCCATAAAAACACTGCCGGACAGTGGAAGTTGGATTGTATATACATACATACATACATACACAAAAGCAGTAAATTAAATAGTAATATCAACAAAAAATTTCAAAAATAAAAAATGATTTCATTTTCATAATTTTTACATCAAAATATACTTAATGATACTAAACAGAAAAAAAGTGTGCTCTGGTCAGACGTAATTCATGGCGATGTATCAAATGTTTATGTAATTGTAAAAACTGATACAATATTACATCGGTGGATGAAAATTTGATAGCAAAAACTGTGTACATCGTACAACGTTACATACTGCCTTGAATCGCATATCAGTTCCATATGTATTTCCGTAAATTTTGAAATAACAACGCTTTCCAACGCTATTGGCATATACTTTCATATTATGTCATAAAACTATAGACTTTGCTCGTGAAAAATTTAAAAACAAAATCAATTCAGTTTTTCTCATCATGCAAAGTTATCAGTCCCATTCTTAAATTCAAGTTACAGTTTTGCTTTTTGAATTGCCTTATGTTTCGCTGATATAACATACAAACATACAAACTTCATTACAACTGATTTTAACTCGAAATAAATATCAATAAATTTGCAATGAATAACTAACTTAAACCTTTATTAAGAAACCTTTATTCTTAAATCCTTATTTATTCCTGAATCCTTATTTATCATCAATTTTATGGTTCAAAACAATACTTTTTATTTTTTTTTTTTGTTAATTACTTTATTTGTACAGGCTCAATCGAATAAACTTTACAGAGCCAAGTTATCATTTTCTTTATACATTATGAATGTCTTAAATCTAAAATTAAAGGATTGGAACCGATTACTCGCGGTCTTCTCGAGGTTATTGGATGACAATTGTTTGGATCGGGAGAGGGAAAAGGAGATTTGGAATATGATTTATGATTCAAAAATTTCACTATTTCTAAAACATATACTTAATCCTATCGACGTTATATCAACTCTGTAATTATACAATTATTACAGAAACAAATCTACAAAAAAAAAATACACACACACATACAAAACACAAACTAAACACAAGGTTAATCAAACTTACAATCTATGGTTAATATTCTTCAAGAAAACATATATGAGTTGCATAAACTCCAGATCGCGTCTAGCCAAAATATCCCGAACTGGAACATTAGGTTGTCTACCTCGAGCCCGAAGGGAATCGTACAACTCGGATCTGACTCCACGGTGCTCAGCACATGACCAAATAATGTGATCTGCGTCCTGGTAACCTTGTCCACATTCACAGAGATTACTGTCCCCCAGCTCAACACGGAACAAGTGAGCGTTTAACGAGTAGTGATTGGACATGAGGCGAGACATCATACGAATGAAGTCTCGACCCACATCCAACCCCTTGAACCAAGGACACTTCGACACCTTAGGGATGATTGAATATAACCATCGTCCCAAACTCCCTTCACTCCATTTATTTTGCCAGCTGGCGAGTGACTGTTGACGATAAATGAAGAAAAATTCGTCGTAGGCGATTTGTCGATCGTAAATATCGCCTTCCATAGCGCCCACCTTTGCAAGCGAGTCCGCCTTCTCATTGCCCGGAATCGAGCAATGAGATGGGACCCATGCAAAGGTGATGACAAAAGATCTTAAAGATAAAGCACTTAGAAGCTCTCGTATTTTCATGAGAAAATACGAGGAGTGCTTTACCGGCCTCATGGAACGAATAGCCTCGACAGAACTGAGACTATCCGTAAAAATAAAATAATGATCTGGTGCAAGTGAGGCGATCGTTTCTAGCGTATAATGTATTGCCGCCAGTTCAGCAACATATACGGAACAAGGAGCATGAAGCATTCGAGAGGCGCTATGAAATTCGTTATAAATACCAAAACCAGCGGACGCCTCTATTAGTGATCCATCTGTGAAGAACGATCTTGCGGAATCAACTTGGCCAAAGTTTGCAGCGAAAATTGACGGAGCAATCATGGAACGATGATGCTCTGGGATTCCGCGAATCTCTTGCGTCATGGATAAATCAAAATGAACAGAATTGTCGAAGTCGGAGAAGCAAACACGATAGGGATTATGCTGCGAAGGGCTGACATCCTGTGTTATGTACACGTAGTACAATGACATAAAACGAGTTTGAGGGTTTAGCTCAAGAAGCTTCTCAAAGTTTGCAATCACCAGTGGGTTCATAATTTCACAACGGGTGAGGAGCCTGAGGGATAATTCCGAAAACCGATCAGAGAGTGGCAACATGCCCGCTAACACTTCGAGACTCATCGTATGAGTCGAGTGCATGCATCCTAATGCAATACGAAGACAGCGATACTGGATCCGTTCCAGTTTGATGATGTGCGTTTTAGCCGCCGACTGGAAGCAAAAACTACCGTACTCTAAAACCGATAAAATCGTTGTCCGGTACAACGTTAGAAGATCTTGCGGATGGGCTCCCCACCACGTTCCGGTAATTGTTCGGAGAAAATTGATCCTTTGTTGGCATTTCCGCTTCAGATACTCAATGTGGGATCTCCAGGTGCATTTTGAATCGAACCAGACCCCAAGATATTTGAAGGACATAGAATGAGTGATCGGTTTACCCAAAAGTTGAAGCTTTGGTTGTGCTGGGCTATGCTTCCTAGAAAAAACGACCAACTCAGTTTTCTCCGTGGAGAATTCGATACCTAGCTGGATAGCCCAAGTAGACAAATTGTCTAAGGTATCCTGTAAGGGTCCTTGCAGGTCGGCCTCTCTGGGCCCTGTCATAGACACTACTCCGTCATCTGCAAGTTGTCTCAACGTGCAGTTGTCACTTAGACAATTGTCAATTTCTCTGACGTAGAAATTATACAGAAGGGGGCTTAAACATGAGCCCTGGGGGAGACCCATGTAGCTAAATCGTGAAGCTGTAGAGTTTCCATGAGAAAAGCTCATATGTTTCTCTGACAGCAAATTGTACAAAAAGTTATTAATTAATGGAGAAAGGCCACAAGCGTGGAGTTTGTCTGAAAGGACTTCAACCGATACTGAATCAAAAGCCCCCTTAATATCCAAGAAGACAGAAGCCATTTGCTCTTTATTAGCAAAAGCCAACTGGATTTCAGTGGAAAGCAACGCGAGACAGTCGTTCGTTCCCTTGCCCCTACGGAAACCAAATTGAGTATCTGAGAGTAGGTGGTTAAACTCAACCCATTTGTCCAGGCGAAAAAGGATCATTTTCTCCAACAATTTTCGAATACACGATAACATCGCAATGGGACGATACGAGTTGTGATCTGACGCGGGTTTTCCAGGCTTTTTAATGGCTATAACTCTCACCCGCCTCCAATCATCCGGAACAATATTTAGCTCCAGAAACTGACCAAACAAGTTCAACATGCGCCTCTTAGCGACGTCTGGGAGGTTCTTCAACAAGTTGAACTTGATTCTATCATCCCCCGGAGCCGAATTGCCACACGAAAGGAGCGCGAGTGAGAGCTCCAGCATTGAAAAAGGCTGGCTGATCTCGTCTACCGAATTCGTCGTTTCGCGAGGAATCATCTGTGCCGGCACAGAATCAGGACATACTTTTCGCGCGAACTTGAGAATCCAACTATCCGAGTACTCCTCGCTCTCGTTGTTTGAAGACCGGTTACGCATCCTTCGCGCTGTGTTCCAAAGCGTATTCATCGACGTTTCGCGCGATAAACCGTCCACGAATTGCCGCCAGTATCCGCGTTTCTTGGCTTTGATGAGGCTCTTGAGTTCGCGTTCAAGAGCCGAGTACGCTTCGAAATGTACGGGTGTTCCACGTTTCCGGAAAAGCTTAAACGCGTCGGACTTTTTACGATAAACCTCAGTGCATTGCTGGTCCCACCAAGGGGAACGAGGTTTCCTACGGAAAGACGTTCCTGGAACCGGCCGAGTTTGAGCTTGAAGCGCGCTGTCCAAGATCAGATTGGAGAGGAAGTTATATTCCTCCAACGGTGGAAGCCCTTCTACCGACGTTAGGGCATCTTCTATCACATTCTTGAACTTTGTCCAATCGATATTACGGGTAAGATCGTACGCGACGTTAACGGGTTCCGACGGATTGAACCCACTGGCAACTGAAACTTTGATCGGCAAGTGATCACTACCGTGGGGATCTTGGATCACATTCCACGTGCAATCCAACGATAATGAGTTAGAGCAAAGTGTGAGGTCTAATCTGCTTCCATTCGAGGATGGGCCAGCCAAACGTGTTACTTCTCCATTGTTAAGAATTGTCATATTAAAGCTGTCGCAGAGGTCATATATCAAAGTAGAACGGTTGTCATCATACAGTTCCCCCCAGCCTGTACCGTGGGAATTAAAATCTCCCATAATCAACCGTGGAGCACGAAGTACCGAACAGATATCTGAAAGTTGTTTTCGATTAACAACGGCTCTAGGAGGAATATAAACAGAAGCAATACAAAGGCTCTTACCTTTAATAATAGCCTGACATGCGACAACTTCAATACCTGGAAATTGTGGAAGATTCACTCTATAGAAAGAATGGCACTTTTTGATCCCCAAAAGTACCCCTCCTCCACGCGAATCCTCACGATCCAGTCGAATAATGTTAAAATCATAAAAAGGAAGATCTATATCTGAAGAGAGCCAAGTTTCACAAAGAGTAAATGCATCACAATCATTATTGTGAACTAAAAACTTAAAAGAGTCTAATTTAGGAATAAGACTTCGACAATTCCACTGTAGAATAGTGATCAAATCCCCGACCTCGTTTGGAAAATTATCCATCGAAGGAAATGATTGCTGCAATGAGGGGCCACTTCAATGTCAATTGCTTCAAGAGGGTCTTCACAGAAGGAAGCATTGCCAGAACAATGCTTTTGAGAGGATCAGAAATATTGAGGTACTTGAGAATATCGTCCACAATTTTATCAAATGAGAACAACCCGGATGAAGAAGGGGCTTCTGTTCTTGAAAATGGGCCATCAGGGGTTTTTGATGTCCCCGGGAGAGATGGAAAATTCTGGTTATAGTCAGTTCTGCGGAAACCAGGAGGAGTTGAAACTTCCTTTTTTCCATCACTCCTTGATTTGGGCAAGCTGATTTGGGGTTCCTTATCTGCAACTTTCCGCGAACGGATGCGTTTTCGTTTCCGTGCAGAACCTTCCGGAAAACTGAAAGAAACTCCTTCCTCAGCCAAGTCAGAGTCAGACTCGTCATCAGACAAAACAGCAAAGGGATTTTTGTCGTTGGTTGATGGTGTGGCTGTTTTTAGCATGGCTGCAAAAGACTGCCTGGAACGCTCCTTAAGAGAGCGTTCTAGTTTCTCCCCGCGTTGTTTGTACGCCGGGCACGACGAGAGACCATGAGGAGTTCCCTTACAGTACACGCATTTTGGTGCAGTGACTGTGCAGGCGCCATCCTCGTGCTTCTCCCCGCATTTGGAACAGCGTGCCTTGCTGCCACAGTGAGAGGCCGTGTGTCCCAACTGTTTGCAGTTTTGGCAGTTCATGACCCGAGGAACAAACAAACGCACAGGTAGCCGAAGTTTTCCCAACTCGATGTAGTGAGGAAGGGCTGAACCAGAAAAGGTCACCCGAAACGAGTCTGTGGGGGTAAAGCTCTTTTTACCCTCGCTGAAAGATACTGAGTTCAGCTTCTGGACTTCCAGTATCTCAACCGTGGGAAGCAAGGGGTTCTTGAAACGGCCAACCGCTTGCTTCGCCAAGATCTCGAGGGTCAGACTCGCTTCGGTGACCACACCTTCGATCTCCACATTACGAGCTGGGATGTACACTCTATACTCGAGTATAAAGAGCTGGGAGGCAGCAATCTCGTTAGCTTGTTTCAGGTTAGAGACGACAACGCGAAGTTTATTGTACCTCACCTTCGAGATTTCGGTCACGGCCGAGAACCGCTTCGTCAGATCATTAGTAATTTGCATTACATTCAAAGGTTTCTTTTTGGGCTGAAAGTAAACAACCCATGGGCCAGTCGAGTCTTCTGAGTAGGCTCGCGATCGGGGGCTTATCTGTCCCTGTCCATTACCAGACTGAGATGACGAAGCAGGGATGGCATCATCTGATTTCTGGGATGACAGACGTTTTCGACCCTTCTTGCTATCGCGTGGCAAAGTGGTGTCATCTTCCGACAAAACGTCCATTTCGTCTTCCGACAAAATGTCCATTTTGCCGTACTAGTGGGAGCGAAAAACGCTCTACCACTGCAACGATAATCAAAATTACTCGGACACAATACACGAAGAAAAAAAATACTAACACAGAAACACAAACTTAAAATTTAACAGATGGGAGAAAGAAAGAAACAAGAAACAAAAACTTATCTGATAATCCTATACTACTATCACCGAGCGTTTACACAGCAGCAGCGGAGCGATGCGCAGCTTGGATGATCTTCGATCCGCGTGTGCGGGCGGTCTTCGTTGGTGTGTGCTTGTATGAAGCTCGGCACTCAGCTGAACACACGATGATGGATGAGCGGCTTGAATGTGGAGGCAGATGCTGACACTCGATGACGATGATCCGTGTGCACAGGTATGCGTGACCACGCACCGATGGTGCGCAAAATGATTGGCGAATTGCCAATCGCAAAACCAATTTTCGATGATGCCGAAAACACACTTTCTTCTCAGAAAAAAACTCACTTTTTGATAAATTTATCGGGAATTATGCTAGGAATCACTAAGCGAGAAAAACTGATTATTTACGTCAGATAATAGCGAGAAAACTTCCAAATTAACGGAGCGCGAAACAAGCCGACCGTACTTCTTGCTAGGACGCAGTGGTGTGTGAACAATACTTTTTATTAAATTTTAATATCAATTAACCATTGATTTTATGGTGTCAACAGTGGAACGCGCATTCTAATTTATCGATCCATGTGATGATTTTATTTACTTTGTTTGAAGAATCTCATATAATCAAAATGAAGGAGACTATCTCAACATTAATTTTGAATGAATGAAGACCTTAGTTTTGTCAAATTATAGCAATTAGCTATTCAAATCAACGGTACGTTCTGATTCATATTTTGGACACAAGACACGTGCTGCAGAAAACGGACATACTTTATGGGAACACTTTGTTTAGTTTCGTTTCGTCGATAGATTGCTGAAGTATCTGTAAGTTGAGCTATCTGAGATGATATTTTAAAGTAAATATTAAAAAATGTCGAAAAAAAGTGTTATGCTACCAAGATTCAAACTTCGGACACTTTGACATTTTGTCTTTGAGAAGATTCAAATTTTGGACACCAACTTTTTTATATTTTATATGGGGTTTTAAAATACGTAAGAAAGCATTCACTGTTTAATTTTTTTTTTCGTCTATTATACCTACGTTGTATTTAAATTCATGTTTAATGTCGATTAATCTTATGAAATTATTAAATAAATGAATGAAACTGTCTTGTCCGAGATATGAATCACATTGTTTCACGAAAAACTGTAATTAATTTTTCGGACACTTTATTTTCAAAAAATGTCGGAAGCACGTTAATAATTTTGCCAGCAATGTTATCATTCATGTTCATCAATGTCTTAAAAGCGCGGGCTGACTAATGGATAGGGTGATTTTTTTCTATGTTAGATAAGGTATTTCAAGATATAATTATAAAGTGCCCAAAATATGAATCAGAACAGTATCTGGTTTCGTAAACAATCACTATGATCGATTGACGATTTGTGGCAAGTGCTAGCTCACTCACAAAAAATAACAATACCAGCAAGTAGGAGAAAGATTCCCCTACCTGGTGTCAGATTGCTAGCTAACAGTTAACAATGATCGTCGATTGAAGTGATTGTTTATATTTATAAAATGCTATATCACATGTACTATGCTTTGAACTTTCGGTCAGTTAATCTATCTTATCTTAAAAAGGATGTAGATCACGGTGGTAACAAATATTTGGTTGCATATACTTAAAAAAGACACTTTTAAATTTTTCAGTCTTTTTATAAAATATAACATCCAAATTTGATTAAACTAGATGAAAGCTATTTGATTAAACTGAATGAAATCTATACTAATCTTCTTTGATTTGCTTTGAAGGGGTCCAGATTCAACCCAAGTGGCCACTGGGAATTTTATTCCATATGTTTTAATGTCAAACATATTTAAAACAATAAATCAAGAGAATGAATCCATATATTAAGAAGAAAGGGCAAACATTAATAAAAATAAATGGAATTTTTTTTCTAATGTTTTGACTTTTGTTGATTGAAAATGCAATATCTAAGGAACTACGAAATTAATTTTTGTCGTTAAGTGTTTCTTATGTAAAAATAAGCATGGGGAACTCGATGGTGCCATCCATATAAATAAATATATATATAGAAATAAAAATGTACTCATACAGAAAAAAATTCCGTTTGAAGTTTTCAAACGTGAATTAAAAGTGTTTGGTCACACTGTCTAGAAATAAAAGGTTCATATTTATATTTCTTCACCATTTAATTCTCTTATGGAAATAGTAGGGGAAATGGAGGTAATGTCAGCCTAAATGCCCCTAATTTGGGCCCATACATAAATTCAGCAATCGACTAAATTTTCAACAGCGACCTAAAATATCCATTAGTACCGTCCCAATGACGCGTTCATCTAGATATAATTGATAAATAGCAGATTTTTAACGATGGGCCCAATCGTAGATCCATAGGCCAACTTTAGAGCCATTTCCCCTACCTAATGCTAGCTTTATTCTTTCCGCAGATCAAAAGAATGTACGGCTTTCTTAAAAATCCTGAGAAATAGTAAATGTTCCTCTTGACCGTCCTTCCGATCAGCACAAAAATTTGGAATTTTAAAATGTAGAGCTTTATAAACTTCTTCTCCTAATTTAGTCCAAATCAGAAGAGGTAAATTCCACTTATGCAATTTTTCTCGAACAGAATGGCGCTGAATGCCTCATATGCAAATGGATGCATTGGTTGGCGTATAAATCTCGCAATTAATAACTGTGCAAGTACTTGAAGATCAGTAGGAATAGGCATCGAAGAGAGCAGAAGCTAAAGTTAAAAAATGCCCTTCCATCATCAAGTACGGAGGGATTCCGTATACGGCCGATGAGAATAATGGAAAATTAAGTCGATTTTGACTCAAAACTGCGAAATAAGATAGGTTACTATGTGAGTGAGTAGAATTTATAATCGGTTTTTCTCGTATTCAAGCCGGTTTTTACAGAAAATCGAGGAAAATTTTTCTCACTCGCTAAGTCCCCACTTTTTGAAATTTTAAGTCGAATTGATCGGTGTGAAGTCAAACCGGACTAAGTGACATTTTTTTTATTTCGGGAAGTAAATATTTGAAGTAGGGTGTTTTTCCTTACTGTTCGTAACATTTACCGAATCTGAAAAGAAGTTAAATGTACCCGAGGAAATTCGTGATATGATTTGATGGACATATAATGCATTGAAATATTTGATTTTTTTTTAATGTAATACGCTTACATCATACAAAATAGTACACACCGGTATGAATATAAAATATAAAAAATTTCTTTATACTAGGGAGATATGCAAAGTGTCATCTTTAACTTTCTCCTACGCCTAAGCTGCGTTAGACAAACGTACCTGATATTGGATGAATTTATTTATATACGTTCATCATCCACTTGTACGCTGGTGATGTTTCGTAAAATGAAGCACACATGGTGTGCTTCCTATTGTCTACCCACATATGAGATGTTTCGAATTATTTCAAAATGTGGAGAAGTTGTTGACAGTTGAGAATAGTTTCACAACCTTCCACTGCTTGAAACGAGTAGTTTTGGTAATTAAATGTGGTTTACAGTCTCATGACAATTGAAATTGCTTTCAGCAAGTTTGGAACATATTCAACTTAGCATATTAAATGAGATCCTAAAACGATCATTAATCAAACACATAGGGTGATGAAGCAATAGGAAATGCTTGTTTCCCAATTCAAAATGTCCAAGCATAACTGTTTGAATAACATACAGTGAGAAGTTCTTATTCCCGTCCGTTTTGTGTTTTCCGTATACTTGGATGCTGTTAATTCCCTGTAAAGAATAGCATATCCGGTCAGCATTCTACCTGCCGAAGCTCAAGCATGTAGGAATCCGAATAAAGGCATAAGGGCGAAATATTCATCCGGGATTAAAGATACTCGACTGTATTTCGCATTTGCATTTTTCCAACAAACAGTGAAAAATAACTTTTTTCTGTCTGCTAAGGCAACAATAATGTGAAATACCAAATACGATTGGTATATTACTGTAGATAGTAGCTGGAGCACCGAGGTAAATTGATTTTAATTTGGATGCTTTTTTTCTGTACCGTTAAAGAGGTACCACTGAAAGCTTTTTAAAGAATATTCTAAATATTTTTTTAAAGTGAATGTTTTTAATATTTTTTTTAAACATGTACTGAGGATCCTAGAGTTAATTTGTTAGTATTATGTTTAACGGAAATTAAAGCATTTGCACTATTGTTTTAGTGTTGTGACCGAACATCAGTACATACTATCAAGGACACCTCGTTTTACATTACTTTAATATACCTTCTACTTAAATGCTTCAAACAGAATGATATCAAAGGAATAAAAGCTCAATATTCTAATATACTTCAGCATAACAGTTTGTATAAGATGGATATGTGATTTGATTTTTTTTTTTTGGGTTTCAAAATGTAGCTTTATTCCTTCAAACAGAAACAATAAATATAGCACAAAAAAAAATCTTTCAAAACATTCACTCAACCGGGAAATGTAAGATTCTATTACAGATTTGCATGAAAAGTATGCACAATTTGCAATGTTTCGTGTCATGAGCAAATTTTGTAATGTGGTAAAAATGATTTTGTAATACTTTAACTAATTATGTTTGTAGTACTCCATGCGTGAAGTTAACGATTTACATAGTAGAAGATGCTCAACGACGGAACTGTCAACTCTATACTTTGATCTTCTCATCTATCGTATAAAATAAACACTTCAAGTCTGATATTTGTCGTTACGCATCTCCAACCATGTAAATTGCTAACTTAACGCATGTAGTAATACAAACATAATTAGTTAAAGTACAGAACCCTAGATGGGAGCTTACCATGAATCATACTGTCATTGGTCGAAAGGTTTAGTAGCAGCCGTGTCTCCTCGAGATCGATAAGTTGACGATGATAGCACTTACAGCGCTAACGGAGTTGGCGTAAATGACTTAAAAACCAGCGTGCAGCCTTCAATAGGACACTCAAAATGGTTATTATTTCTATGCAACCGCACATGTTTAAAATAAAAATCTATGTTTTCGGTAGTCACATCACAAATGTTACACTTTAACACCATTTTTCATCCGATTTTTACCTCAAATTTTACCTTGAACGTTAGGCCAGCGTTTGTTCGTGTATTTTTAGGTCATCCCGCACCTAAAAATAGTATTCTGACATAATTTAGAGTACACGCATGTAAATTTTATTTCAAATATTGCGAGTTTTATTATGGGAAATTCCAATAATACCATGGAGGTACCTCTAAGACTATAAGGTCCCGAAGAAACGTGCTCAACTTTTTGACTCAGCTCTGGTACTCTCTTCAGTCCCAAGCTAATCGACGCACCCTTCGAAACATAGGAAAATCCATGAACCCCGCATTTTATCTGTCAAACTTTCAAAGCAAATCAAAACAAACATAGTGTAGTACTAGAATTTCGACTGGAATGGGGTACGCTTAAAGATGTACTTGGGATCAATAGGCTAGTCAAGTAGTGAGCCAATTTTAAATCGTTAGTTTCCACCGGTTGATAATATGACCACTTCTTTTGTGTCTAGTGAAACGTAAAATTAAGTTAATTTTTGAATTACGTCATGTTTATATGTCATATTTAGTGCGTTTTTCAATTACGTCTCATTTCAAAATCATATTTTTTGGAGTGTATAGAACTGCCTCAAACGTAATCTGACCTCAGTGGCCAGTAAAAGGATCTTTCGAAATGAGGATCCGAGGACGTGATGCAATTCATAAATTTTCACTTTTTTCAAAAACGGTTACGATGAAGTATCATAGATCGGTCCAGGACAAAATTTGATCACAGCGGATAGTATCTGGATCTTCTTAAACCCGGTTCCAAATATCTTTTTTTCTCCACGCCAGAATGTGAGTACGTGACGCTTGGCATATGGGGATCTACACACTATAATATGAACGTATATCCATAACTGGTACACCTGCTATATGTTACAATAGGAGAGAAGAACACTAGCAAAAATTCTCATATTATGTGTATGTGTCTAACACATCTATCATCTACAGTGTAGAGATATTGTGTGTGTGTGTGTGTGTAGATTCTACACGCATACAAAATCTCTGTTCTCGTATTCGGAAGAGAAGTCATTGGTCCCGGCTCATGTGATGATGGGCTTGATATGTAGGGTCTAGATATGGAGTCGCATCCCTGACGTCGGTGATTTGCACTCCTTCGGAGTACATAGACACAAATTAAATAATAATAATAAGAAGAATCTATGGGCAATGACCGTGACATACTCCAGTTTACATAGCAAAAGTTCTTTTAGGACATAAAAAGAAAAGGAAAGAGAGATTATTCCCAAAATACCCCACATCAATAGCAGCCACTGCTTATTAGCTTACCATAATCAAGCTAACATGAAGCAAAGTTTTTTCTTCTATCGAAGGCAGTCCTCTTTATATCGACCATGAACGAATTTCAACGCCTACCACGCGTTCACTTAGCTTTCTCTTTTTTTCCGAATGTGCTAGGAATCGTTCAATAATTCCTACTAAGACCACTTTGTCAACGTGATCAATTATGCCATTCTGCTTCCGGCAGCCACAGTTCATCCATTCAATTTCAATGTTGGCTAATCTCCTTATCAGGAGGCTCATAGTAGGTAAATGACACGTCATCACACGCCAAGTGTGAATTAATTCATTCACACGGTTCCTCTCTTCACCTCGATATATGTTAATATAAATACAGTGGAGTTTCGGTTTAATCACGGTTCTATTTCACACTTCGTTTATATCAATCTCGGTTTCATCACGAAAACGTTTCACATATACCACGTTTTCCAAAAATGAAAAATTAAATTGAAAACTTATACTTATCAAGTATCGTAAGTACAACAAAAATATATTACCAGTGCATTGTAAAACATCGTTAGCGAATGTTTATGATAGTTAATTGTTATAACACCCAATAAAGCACTTTCAAATTCCTCACTTACATAAGGGTTAAGTGTCCTTATACTGTAATAACGATTATGATAGAATTTTCTTGATAGCTGGGAATGTTAACGAATATTTGTAGTTCGATTCAAGCGAATTTTCAAATAGCTGTAACTACTTTTGTAGCTTCAAACTTCAATTTTGTTAAACTCATGGCCCGCCCACGCTAACTAACACCAGCATCAGGTAGGGTAAAGTTTCTCCAACATTGTGGAGGCTTGAGTTTGCATGGTCGAGCTAAGAGTTTCATAAAAAATATTTATTTATTTATTCATTTGCTCACTATCTTCGACTACGTCATACAGACTGATTACTTAAAACCTAATTTAATCTAAACACCTTATTCTTGCACTAAACACATGTTTGGTCAAAATAAAATCAAACTCGCTACAAACATCATTAACTGACATAACTCCAAGGCTGCAAAATGCGTGTCGATGCATGTTGACATGGCTGGATCTCAGCAATGCAATGACCAATCGTTATGATTCAGCCATCATTCAAAAGGTAAAGCTATCTACTTTTGTTTGAAATAAGTAGACATTCAATTGGACCTGTCGTTGGCCAGCCGGAACGGAAAAAAACCCAGAAAAGGTTCCGAGCAAAATGCGTGTCGATTCATGTTTACATGACTGGTTCTCGGCAATTTGGTTACCACATCTTAAGATTGAGCCACTACTTGAAAGGTACGACTATCTACTTTCAAACGGAACAGACAAGGAGCGATTGGAGTTGTGGGTGGCCAATCAGAACGATAAAACCCGTGAAAGGTGGCTCTGTGAAATTCGGATTCACCGGGAAAATTGTCAATTCCTGAAAGTAGACCTAGAGATCCGCATTTTTTTCTAAATTGCATACAATCATGAGCATAAAGGAAATATACCTTCACCACATCGATTCTGCAAATAGGTGACCAGAAAACGCATTTGTAAACAAACTTTCTAAGGCCCTTTACACGCGAACCAAAATACGCCCACGCAAACCAACAACATCATCGGATAGGGGCAACTATCACCTTTCCGAAAGTGGTATTGGTTTGGGTGGGCGTACTTTGGTTCGCGTGTAAAGGGCCTTAGAAAGTTTGTTTACAAATGCTGTTGTGCCGTTATCAAATGTTATGCCTGATATAATCATTAGCATAGAGGAAATACCACATCAACATATCGATTCTGCTAGTATTCTGGTGGCCAGAATACGGTTCTCTGGATATCCGAAATCACTGGGAAAATAGTCAATTCTTAAAAGTAGACCTGGAGATCCGCGATTTTTTTTATGAAATGTGAAGAACCCTTAGTTGAGAATATATATCTCAGAGGCATCCCCCGGTAATTATTGAACACCCTTCTGGATATCCGGATTCATCGGGAATGTGATCTACACACTTAGAAAAATTCATGTAAATTTAGGTGCTCTGAGAGTGACATATACGAGCGTCAATCTTGACATAAATTAAAGTCATAACAGACGCGAAATATAGCTTAATCTAACGTACTTTTCGTCGAGCAACGAACTTTTCAGTCCTGGAGCACATAATATTTTTTTTTTTTCCTTTGGTAAAATTAGTTATTTCTAATGTCGTTTTCGTTTTTGCGGTGTAGCTACACCGGTGCTACACTGCCGTACACCGAAATATTTTAGGGTGTAGATATAGGATGCACCTTTGTTTACAAACAAATGATGTTGACCTGTCAAAGACTCGCGCTTATTCCTGCTTACACTACACCAGTGCTACACCGCAAAAACGAAAACGACATAAGTGTGTATTCTTAAAAGTAGTCCTAGAGAACCAAAGTAGGCCTTGATTTGTTCTGATACCTTATGGAATGTAGTAAAATGGTGATTTTTTTTATATATTAGCTGGTCATTGCTTCTAAGTGGCCACAAGATGGCCTACTGGAAGATCTGGAACATCTGTAAAATGTATTGCGTCATAAATTTGATCAAAGAAGGCATTAATGTATCACTGCATTTTTATTCAATGTGGGAAAATGGTGTTTGCTGACATGTTAGCTTGGATCCAAGAGGTCACCAGATGACCCACCGGAAGATCCGGAGCATCCGTATGATTGCTGCGTAAATTTGTTCTAAGTACCCCAAAATCAACTACATTGACTCCACAATTTTGGATCACCCACAATTATAGATTACTTCCATTTGATTAACACGCTATACCGATTGATCCATAATTGTTTTTAGCCAATCCATAACTGTGGAGTTCAAATTTTAGGAGGATGATCAGCTCCCAATTTAGAGCCGTTTGAGCACTTCTTCTTTTTCTTCGCATTTAAAGCTTATTGCTTATCGCATATTAGCTTATTGCGTGCTCTCAAATTAGTATTCTAGATGCATTTCCACATTTATCAATTGAGAGATTTCTATGCCTGTACCTGTTTGCATTAGCATAATTGTGTGGCAAGTACAATCATACTCTATGCTCAGGGAAGTCGAGAAATTTTCAATCACGAAAAATCGGAAATCGAACCCTGCCACCTAGAGCATGACTCTGCTTTGCAGCTGCGCCTTTAAGGACTGAAGTAAGGGAGGCCCAGAACAGTTTGAGCACTATGAAGTGAAAATATCAAATTTTGCATCACTCTTGTATACAACCCACCAAACATTTCCACCCACAGTCCCCATAACTATTTGGCAGCAAGCTAATTCGTAAAGCATGGTAGCATTTACTGAATCAAGCGAAAATAAAATAAAAATTGTTGTTTATGTTGTGCTATCATGCTGCTGTGGAAGGTTAAAATACAAAACATCATAATATTGTTCAAGCAAAGCATATTTAAATGTGTAGGAACAAGGACAATATAAAGGAAACATTCAGATTGACATTCCTTCCGTATGATGCGCATTTTCAAGGGCTTCCTAGTAAAAAATAATCCCAAAACCTTTTTCAGCACGAGCAACAATTATTTGAGATAAATTTTGCCAATTTACATAGACAGCAGAAATAAGCAGATTCTTCAACTACATGGAAGACCCACCGGCTTAGACGTTGAACGGCCTTATCTCACAAGTAACAGAAAAGGACTCGAACTAGAAATGTGTATATTAGGGTGGTTCAAAATATGGATTTTACTCCACCCCACTCAATCGTTTCTAAATCAGGTCCTGACCATTCCCGCAAAATGTGAGCTCATTTGGTTGCGATCTCGTTGGACGTTTGAAGTTTATATGGGAATACCATGGAAAAGTGAACTTTTTTCACCTCGTCCTAGTCTTTCACTACGATGATTGATGCATAAACTTACTATCTGTACTTATAAGAACTTTTCCCAGCTACAACTTTACTGAAGACCACTATTTGACTGAACGTCAGGATGATTAGTTATGAATTAAATACAAAGATGATACTCTTCTGAAATGCTCTACAATCAACTCAGCAGGCAACATAATGTTCTTGGCGCGAAAAATAGGGCAAACAAATCCAGGCTACTATGTCATACTGCAAGATGAAAGCAACCAATTGTTCATATCAGAAAGGTAACAGTTTCTAAATGAATCAATAACTAATTATCTTGAAATTAATTCAAAAAGTGGTCTGTGCCAAAGTTGTGGATGATTAAATTTCACATAAGAATAGATAGCAAACCTACCCGTAAATCATTATGGAAACAACTTGGACAATGAGAACAATAATTGCACTTTTCCCATAGTAATTCCCATAAAAAATTCAAAGGACCAGTGCACTATGAGATCGCCAAATGAGCTCAAATGTTGGAAGAATGATGAGGACCGATTTAGAATCGATTGAGTGTGGTGGATCAAAATCAATATATTGTACCGCCCTAGTGTCTATGCATCTCTCCCATTGGAATCATAGCAAAACATGTTGGGTAGGACGTCTAGTATTTCAGGCCAGATTTGTATTCAACACAAATAGCAAAATTTATAACATTCAAACTGCTCACTTGGGCAGAAACAATTCCAAGGAACAAATCAAAAGCTCTCAAACCCTCGGTGAATTGACTCACTGATAGAAACCACATTCAGATAATAACAGATGTCGCAAATGGTTATTTGAACATCCCACACCTTAGTTAATTTTGTTTCACGCACTCTTCAAGTAGAGCAAAAGGTCCTGCAGAAAATAAATGTTCTCAGAAAGGGGTTTCTCTGGAAATAATCCTATTACTTCTAAAACAAAGGTTAACATTCATCCTTTATACGCCATTCCACGTTAAATGTGTAAGATGCAAGTTGTCTGAAATACCACTATCCAACTCTCCACCAAATGGTGAGGTGTTGCCAACGGCAATATCTAAAATACGATGCGGGACCGAAATCCGCATATCTAAATAAAAGAATCGAAATCCATACGTAAATGTATGCATTTCGTATAAGCTGAGTGAATTTCGGTCCCGGACGGTAGAAAGCACATGAGCAGCACTGAAATTCACCAGTCAAAAGGAACATGGAAATATACCGTTTGCCGCAGTTGTCTTGTGACGCTTGCTGAAAATGGAGACCGGTTGGGTGGTCGTTGAAATTCATTATGCTTTAGACAAGGTATGTTAGACCCCTGTAAAATCATCTGCAGTGACAAAGTTATCAGTCTTTCGAAGCGTTATGTTTCAAAATTAAACGTGTGCTGAATATTATATACCTCTGGAAGCAGTTCGCGTCGTAATCGCATCACAGGGTAATTATAAAGGTGATTCAAAATATTGATTTCGCTCTACCAAGCGCAATCAATTCCAAATCAGGTCTTGATCATTTTCCCAAAGTTTGAGCTCATTTGGGAGTGATCTCTGGGAAAAGTTAAATTTTTGTTCTCATTTCCGTATCATTCAATGGTGAGATTTACGGGTGAGCTTGTTATATGACGTGTTGGGAACTCGTGATCTCTGCTATAAGCATCTATTTTATATGTTTCTTTATATGTATAGTTAAAAAAATTTAATCCCACACAGTTCGAAAAAGTAGTGTAAATTTCTGTTGAATATGATGCACATAAAAGGAGCGTCACATCTCATCTAAGTTTACATTATAAATCGTGTAAAGTTCTGAGACATTTCATGAAATGTTGCAAATATTGTTTGTTTACAAGCCCATATTTTTTAACAACATTGCTTACAAGTTGCTCGTTTGTGTGAAATGAAATACAAGTTTACGTGAATGAATGTTTACATCACAATTATAATTCAGAATTGTTTGCTGTGTATGATTCAATTTGGAATCATTGATGTGTTAAAAATAGCCTTTAACATACAATTATTGAAAACCAAATCATGAATATAGGATATATCATACGAGAACTACATGCAAACACTACACAGATAAAAATTCTTAATTTTAATTGTGATGTAAACATTCATTCACGTAAACATGTATTTCATTTCACGCAAACGAGCAACTTGTAAACAATGTTGTTTACAACATTGAGCTTTTGTATACAATATTTGCTACATTGCATGAAATGTGTCAGAACTTTACTTTATATATAATGTAAACTTGTATGATATGTGACGCTCCATTTATGTGCATCATACTGAACAGAAATTTACACTACTTTTTCGTACTGTGTACATATAGACAAGCAGTGTAGCAAGAACGCTATATTGTATTTATATCTTTATCTAGGGGAAATGGATGTAATGTCGGCCTAAATGCCCCTAATTTGGGTCCATACATAAATTCAGCAATCGACTAAATTTTCAACAGCGACCAAAAATATCCATTAGTACCGTCCCAATGACGCGTTCAACTTGATAAAATTGATAAATAGCAGATTTTTAGCGATGGGCCCAATCTTAGATCCATAGGCTAACATTAGAGCCATGTCCCCTATATGAATTAATACTTAGGGGCTGTTCATAAACTACGTAGACCTTTTTTTTGGATTATTTACCCCTCGCCCCCCTCCCTCTGCGTAGACAATTGTCCATACAAAAATTTTAAAACTTGTATGTGCCGTGGATAATTTTCACCCCCCCCCCCCCTAAACTGTCTACGTAGTTTATGAACAGCCCCTTATATTGTATTTTGCATTCGATTGGAAACTCCTCAAAGGTGCAGAATCGCTTATAAAAATGAGCTTTTACGTTGTATCGTCTTGGTGTCTTCTGCGCACTTATTTCTTATAAGACATGGAATTAAGGGCCATCCACATTAGGTCCGGATCTGACACGTTGCGGCAAAGTGGCAGCTAAATCTATTGTCTAACTATCAAATTAACGTCAACACAACGCAAACGGATCTATTGTGGGTGGCCCGGCGAAACTTAAAAAAATTAGGTCCCTCAGCTGAACAATGTTTCTCGTTATCTATCAATTCATTACAAACAGCTCAGTAAACGATACGGAACATTTGATTTGTAAATAAAGCAGTGCGTTTTGTAAATGAATGTTATCACAAAATGCCGAAAGGCTTAGTACTGTAAAATGAAAACAAATTAGATGAGAAACATCCGAATTGTATTTTAAGGTATTATTTGTTTATTAAAAGAACAATTTTACGCGTTCTCGGGAAGACTAGACTTGTGTCTATGAAATGAAGATAAAGAGGAAAGATTTTATTGCTCAGTACAAAGTGCTGTCAAAGAATTCCCCGTGATTTGTTTGACGGTAATGGAGCTATCTGGTATGTGTTCAGATGGAGGATCATTGATTTAATTACTATAATTTGACGATCGCAATGAAAAATTTCTGGCATTTTCCATCAGGGCCACAGGACCAAGAAGTAAATTCATTTTGATGGTGTTTATCAAACTAGATTAAAATACAGCAAGATAGCATAAATTGATGAGATTTTCGAGCAGTTTTGAGATGGCCTTCGATTTTTAGAAAATGAAGCAATAAATTCCAGATTTTTTTTAGCTTAGCATAAGAAGACCAAACATTTTCAAAATATTGTACTACAGCAATGTTCGAGTGGTGAGGAATGTAATTTTAAACTGCTCAAATGATGTGATCCGTTGTGGAATCCTCATTGAAAATTCTTAAATACTCACTATGGGAACCCTGTGCCATGCGCATACGTGTACAAATTGTTATGGAGCAGTTGAAGCGAAAACCAATGGAGGCGCTTGGTGTATTTTAACAAACATTTCATGCATAATTCGAAACGATTTCAACTTGCTGCAGGATTCTACTGGATTTTAAATTGAACATTTGGCCAACATTAGGGATATTACCCTATATAAAAGAAAGATATGAAATTCTGATTACTTAGGCGCAGCTACAAAGCAAGACCATGCTGGAGGTGGCTGGGTTCGATTCCCGGTCCGGTCTAGGAATTTTTCGGGTTGGAAAATTTCTCGACTACCCTGAGCATAGAGTATGATTGGACTTGCCACACAATTATACTAATGCAAAATGGTACAGGCATCGGAAGCGCTAAATTAATAACTGTGGAAGTGCATCTAGAACACTAAGTTGAGAGCACGCAATAAGCTAATATGCGATGTGCAATAAGCTTGAAATGCGAAGAAGAAGAAGAAGAAATAATGTTGATAAAGATATTAATGTTGATAACGATATTATCTTCACACTAAGATTTTGTTTTCGTATTCGGTAAATTAAACCGAAATCAGAACAGCTGATTGTTCGGTAAAACTTTGACGTTCATTTAAAAGGCTATTGAATTAGAAAATAATTTCAAAACATATTCAACCTTGTTCAAATGATCAAATCTTGTCATTTTAGTGTAGCAACAATTGAATTGAATTGCATAAATTTTACCGAACAGTTCAGCTGTTCAGATTTCGGTAAAAATTACCGAAGTCGGTGACAATTTCTAAGTGTGTTAGGGTAAATGACGACTTAGGGTAAATTACGCGGGAAAGGTATTGCCGAAGCCGTTATTTACCCTATGTAACATAAGAATGTTGGTGCCACCTTTAGCTCAGTCGGTAAAGGCGCAGCTATGAAGCAAGACCATGCTGGAGGTTCGTTTCCCGGTCTAGTTTAGGAAATTTTCGGGTTGTCAAATTTCTCAACTGCCCTGGACGTAGAGTGCGATTGTACTTACCACACACTTATACTAATGCAAAAATAGTACAGGCTTAGAAACCTCTCAATTAACAACTGTGGTAAGTGCTCACAGAACACAAAGTCGAGTGCCGGCGTAAAGTCCCAGTAGGGACGTAATAAAGTCAGATAATGCAGTTGATATTTGATAAAACTATAATAAAGCCAAAGGTGTAGTTGATATTTATGATAATGTCTGAATTGGATCCAATAATTGTGTAGAAATCAAACATCACCAATCGTTGTGGTTTATTTTTTTTTATTTTTGAGAAAGCGTGTTTCTAAAACCACTAAAACCTTTCAAACAACTGTAACACAGGATCATGGGTAGAAACCATACCTACAATGTGATGCTGCTTTTGGCAATTTGGTATAGGAGGCGTATTAACCATTGCTTCAATTATGGACTGTGTTGAAACATTGAGTTTTAGTTCGCATATTCTTCAAAACCCTCAAAACTAACTTTTATCCCTCGAGTATTTTCAGGCCAAACAACAAAAAAAAGGCTCGAACTTCTCCGATTTGCATGAAACTTTGCATAATTTATTGTTATGTTCAATCATTAACAATTTTGCTAAAATTATCACAGAATAATACTAATGCAAAAATTATACATGCTTAGAAAGCTCTTAATTAGCAACTGTGGAGTTGAGAACTGGTGTAAAGTCCCAGTTGGGACGTAATAAGCCAAAGAAGAAAACCGAAAGATACGTCCATAATCATTACCATGCTTTTGAATTGAAGAAAAACATGAGGGTTAGAATCATTTTATTTGTTGCCATTGTTCCTTTGGTATAAATCAATAGACGCTGAAAACCCAAACGAAAACAAGAATGCGCAAAAAATACATGTCCTCCAAAAGCTTGGCTCAGTTTGTAGGGCATTGAAAACACCCACAATACGCACAATCTCAAACTGTGCTTCCTATAGGATGCTCTGATCTGTACATAAGAGTTGCCGAAGTAACGAAGGACATGACAAACATGGTGACGAATATTCTGCCCATATCAGGGTTAGGCTGGAGAAAAAAAAAATGTAAACCCAATCATTGTGAGCGCTTGGAAGAAGCATGCTTATAAACATATAACAACAATCATCATTATATCACTTATTCATTATGATCCTATTTTGATTTTCAATCTAGTCTCCTTCAGTGATCTTTCAATCAATAAGCATATAAAACGGTTCTCTAAGATAAACAGATCTCAATTATTTGTAAGTGGAGAGCTACTCCCACACGAGCATGAATGTCGTCTGTTGTTGCATTAAGCGAAACGAATGCTGAATAGTAATAAATTAATGTCTATAGCTACAAAAAAGATAGAATCATATTTGAATTGGTTATAGTTACAGCTTTAAGTCTGGTAGATGAAATTTTGGCTCAGATTGTCACAAGTGATAAATTTCGTCGTAGGATTTGAATCACGTTGTTTTAACGAGTTTTTACGCCAGTGCTTATACGAACAAAGAAAAATCTATCCACTGCGGAAGTAGCAAGGACTGCAGAGCGCAAACCTTCATAAAGTTCAATACTCCTTTTCATCTGCAGTTATGTAAACGGGCCGCCATCCATGGGATGGAACATACAGAGTGGAACACAAAACGAGAGAGAGCATGTATGTTGTCTGGCCCGTCTTTCTTGCAGAGTTTCCATTTTTGGTATCAAATGCACTATCACCCGTAGACGAATTTTGTCGCCACTGTCTCACATTGCAGACTAAAAAAAAATTACTAACTATCAGCTTCACTTTTGCATGCTATCATATTTCTATTCTTTCACATCCAACCAAATCCACTTTGAAGACGTTGTACCATGTATCTTCTTTCACAAGCAATTAAATACTTCGCACTTGAAATTCTCTTCCTTCGTTTTCCTACATTACATCCACTTTCACAAAAAGAACTACCACCCACCACTTTTATCATCCAAATGAAATCAAACACCTTCCCATGCAATGTACTAGTGCTAAAGCACTTATTCCTGATTTTTTATTTGTATAATTTTCTTACGTTACGCACAAAGAGAGATCAGATAGTAGAAAGCAGCAGACCGGATGCGTATAAAAGACTCAAACTCTACCAAGTGCAACACTGTAGAACACATAAACACAACAAACCGACTACTCGTAGTAATAGTTACTTTATATTCTCCAAACGATGTTGCCTGGACAGAGCGCAAGAAGCAAATTCGCCTGGCTAACAAATACCAGTTGACGATATTATAATGCTACTACAGTTGGATCCCTTTTCCGTTCCTTCGTGTATAGCTGCCATGGAAACGGCGTTTTCCTCTCCAACGACGCTTTTACTTCGGGTTTTTCCGTCGGCAGGGGAAAATCGACGCGCACCAGTCGTGTCTATGAACAGTGGGTCCAACAGTAAAACTACATTGTAAAATAATGATATAAGTGGTTCTACGCCCGGCAGCAAAATTAACGGGTCATAAAAAGTTTTCGCATGGCACCAATCTCAAAACATGATAAATTTTAATTTTTATATTTATTTCACACCTACAGCTCTCCTATTTTAACAAAATTTTCAGAAATTGCACATCGTTTTTCCGGAAGTCATTAATGTTTCTAACGACTATAATTTCAGATTGACATTATTTTTTCCACAGTTAACTTTATCAGCTGCTTGCCAAGCTACCTTTGGAAGTGTTGTCAGTCTTACAGACGTTTACGGCTAGGCGTTAATTAAGTCTTGTCGTTAATTAAGCTTCCTCTTCAAATCGTGATAATAGAGCAACGCAGCTCACGATTCGGTACATGGTCAATTGATTCTTCGATCCGTCGAATACAATGAGAAACAGTAGTGGTGATGGTATACATCCTAGCCTCATACCTGCGACGACCCGGATACGGTCGGAAAAGGCTCCATTAAACAGGACTTTGCACGTGAAATTCTCGTATTGCGCTTCAATGAGGTTGTCAATTTTATCCGGCACTGCGCCTGGGGTTGTTTAACTGGTTTTCCCGAAAACTGTTTTACCGGTAACAACGTACCATTTTTCAATACCGAAATGCCGGTTTTTGATTTACAAGATACCGGTATTTTCGATATTTTTTCATTGACAGTTTTTATGTTTGTCTTGAATTATCAACGCAAATATAAGATATTCAGTTAACTCTGTTAGATTATTGGATATATTCAACAAATATCAATCCCACAATCGCGCGTTTAAAGTTATTTTTTTTTTTATTTTTCTGTTTTTTTAAACCGTACTCAAAATTATTAGTTTGATGGCAAATTCTCTTTTGCACCACATGATTATATTTTCATAATGTACACTGGGGGAAGTATGAATTGGGGGCAAGTGGGATCCTGTCAGAAAACTTATAAATTTTATCCGATTTCCACTAGAATATGAGAATTTTCGTGTTGACTACTATCTAATGCAAATTACACATGTCATTTTTTTTTTCATGTTTCAATTTTAACTCTAAGGGTCTCTTTTGGTAGCGAGTTACTGGTATAAGATCTACCACATCGAAGTCTGGCCGTAAGCTCTTCTTCTTGATGGTTATGAGACTCGGATTTTGATTGAAAACAAGAAAAGGTTCGAACCAGGGTTCTGATGCTTGGTCAAATATTAGTATCATCGCTTGTTTTTGTCACTAACAAGGCCTACTTTTCACAGAATTTTTTTTTTATATTACATCGAAGAGGATGCACAGGATGGCCACAAAAATAAATAAATGCAGTAAAAGCAGCGTAATTTCAGTTCATGCACTGTATTAATAATAATTTTATCCTTTTCGGCAAGTAATATTACACCATATTTTCGACACGATTGAAGTACATCCACTTCGATGTGATATTAAAATTATTTTTTTGCTGTGTTATTGGTGAGAAGGCGATATTCGGAGAGGTCCCAGAATTTTGCAAATGAGGATTTATGTGAGACTTACCCAAGCAACCACCAATACCGTTAAAAGCCCGATAAGGGCACTTTTTGCAATATAAGGCTGATATACGCTATGCTCTGTGTGTGCATTTTTTCTTCCCTTGCTTGCTGCGTGCTGGCGTTTCGCCTCCCGGACGGAAGGCGATTTTCGATTGTTGTCGTCGTCGTGTTTGTGCGTTGAGGTTGTATTTCAGAAATGCAATCGAAGTGTGCCATGGCCGCTATTAGACGCGTTTTTTTTTCGGTCACTGGAGTTGTCGGTTCTGATTTCGGTGCTGGTCGTGAGTTGATTTGGCCGGAGAGGAGCGGCGCTGCGTCTTATAGACTGTGTACTGGCGAACTGAAGCCGTTGAGTCGCGAGTGACTGGTGATGGAAAATGAACGCAGTCCTTTTTTTCTATACTGAGGACCCTCTAGTTGGAGCATCTAGAGTGTGTTTCGTGGTTGATGGGGGTTTACGCTGTTGTGTGAGGAACGAAAGGTTAGAGTGCTATTTTTAACACCGGTTAAAGAAGTAGTGGTAGCATATCTATGGAAGCTCTTCGAAATCATCATGATGTCATGGATTCCTTTGCAACATCTTTCAACTTTCATTCTATTATTATATGAAACATTAAATGCTTGGGACGGGATGGTCCACCAAGGGCACCCGACTGAAGCGAAATGGATGGGAAGAGTGGAAATGCCAACTCCCTGTCTTTTACATTTCGTAAAAAGAGGGCGGGCTCTTCTTCCCACTCATTGGGATATCCTCCTGTTGGATGGCCTGTATTTTGACCGTTTGTATGATCCTGTTGTTGGAAGAAGATTCTCGTTCATCCCGTGGATGCACGTGGGCGATGTTGCCCACGGATTCACCCAAACCGTTTTTGGCCCTTCATACAATGGCAGGTTGAGCACAATTAGAGGTTATTAAACATGATCAAGTTGAACAGCGAGGATATTCTACAGTCTACCGACAGTGATCTTGCTACATTAAAACTTATTATGTGTTGATTAAGTTGTAGTTCCATATCATATCATATACATATATCATTTACGGCTTTAAATATATATTAGCATTATAAAGCACTATTTGTCTTTCAACTCTTCAAATGAAATGAAACATTAAAATTTAAAGAGGAATCCTGTCAGACCTATTTTGATTGATCAAAGAGCCCGTCTTTGGAAAGGTTCCAGAACGCTTCGAATGATGAAAATAATCATTATTGAATGAGGCATCTTGTGAGTAGAGTATGTAAGATTTATCTGAATCGAATACGAATACCTGATTACTTTTCCATAGTAATGAGGTATTCCGACATGCACTAAACAAAAAAAACACGGACATATCACAAAAGATCAAAGTTTTTGTCGCAGTGATTATAACCGCTTAAGATTTAAAAAAAATAAAACTCTAAGGAAAAATTATCTATTACATATATCAAATGTCACTTCAAATATAGATAAATAAAAAGATATTGAAAATGATTTTTTACAAGGCTAAGAGAAATCACCTCCTAATACAGATCTAGTGAGCAACTTTGGTAAATATACATATGTACAAAAGAAAATGCACAATTGTGCGAATGAACTTTACTCACCCAACCAATATGAATATGACATAGGAATCATTGTTTTCGATAATAAGCCATACGATTATGATCTCAAATGAATCTTTACGTGGCAATATATCTCGACTACAAATCGTATTCCAAACATACCGAAAATCGATACGACTGAATTGTTGGCATGTGATTAATCAAACCGTGGAATGAAATTTTCCATGCTAAGAGCCTTTTTCCAACACATGCTTACTGATCTGTGTTTTCTCATTTGAGTAACGAGCAATATTGTCAGTAAAATTCATACCTGTTTTTAACGATCTCCTGGTTAGCCTTTTGCCCTGCACCTTTCCAAAGCCTACATTATCGATCGATTTGCCTAGGATAGAGCTAACGGAGCGTAAGCACATCAGATTCAATTCCACTCAGCACCAACATTGGAATGGAGTATTAATTCATTAACATAAATTTCCACTTTTCCCAATGCGAGCATATTACAGAGTCTGCTGCCGAGCAAAGCGTTCTTCAATTACCCCCAGGTAGATCAATTGTGCGACACTTGGTTCCGAATCATCGAAGTAGAAAGAAAAGGAAAACGAATCAGCGTCATCGCGTCAAGGGGCTTTATTCTCGCCAGATATTTTCTTTGCTCCCTAGGCAGCGCTTTTACCATGCTTTTCTTTCGTGCTCATAATATGTTTTTACGGCCAAAATATCGATAGCATCATCAACGACGCAAAAACGAATGAACGCTCCCCGGTGGGTCCATTTAGACGGGTCTTTAGAGAAACTCCTCTTTATCAATCATGGCTAACCATCCGTCTCCAGTGAAATGCATGAGGCCTTTTCATCTGTTGTCTCACAAAGCATTTGTAAGTTATTTTCATCTTTTAGATTTGTACCCTTATCGAGGAAAACGTTTGATGAAAATTTCACTTTTTAGGTTGTTGGTGTAATTGTTCTATATTTTTTTTAACGTGAGTAATAAATAAATGAGTCGATCGACTCACATAGCATATTTGTAGTACATTATCATACTTGTATTGCGTAGCAACACTAGGTAATGCATGGCAAGTTTAAAGCATTGTTTTTAATCACCAATATAAAGACTGCATAAGTTTCATTATGTAAATTATTTAATTCATTAGCAAAACCGAACGTTAGTTCAACTGAAAGTCAATGATATTGATATTCACGATGCTTTATTTAGGCCAGCCACCAAGTTCAAGCTATGGTCGGGAAGTGATTCCTATGGCTTCATAAAAAATTTAACACCAGAAAAAATAGGAGAAATGACTCTCAATGTCACTGGGCTCATAGATAAAAATCTCATTTTCTTAAATTATTCTAAGAACAATGCATCATCAGGACAATACAAATACATATTTTTGGTTGCTTTTAAAAAAATAATTCAAAAATTGCTTTCCTTAGAAATGTATGTATGGGCCTAATATTAGGGACACTTAGGGGAACTAACCCTACTTCAAACATTTTTTTTTGCCGCTAATACACTTGTATGACAGACCATGAACATGGGCATTATTTTTATAATAAGTTATGAGCACATCCATGGTCACACTTTTATAGTTTTTGTATAGTTATTTTATAGTGTCCACAATTATTATACAAAAAATACTCATGCGCATAGGTTGTCATCCAAGTGTATCCGCGGCACAAGTAGTTTGAGGTTAAGGCGATATCGCTAGTAGCTCACGATGTCGCCCATTGGAACCTTATCCACGACGGAATCTAGTTGACTATACAAATCCTCCTTGTTTTGTACCCAAGTAACCATCAAGTCCACTAATGCAAAAAGTGTAATATAATGCTGATATAAGGCTGATATAAAAATTTAACGTCGTTTTTCAGCCTTATATTGCAACAAGGATAAGCAAGTTGCAACCGCAACAATAAACAGGAAATTAACCAATAGGCATTGATCTATAAACACTATGAAAACTTCAAGATTAGTGGTAGATTTTTGTACAAGATTTCATCCGAGTTGGGAAATAGGAAAGCTTATATATACTACAGTTTTGGCGTCACCGTTATTATACGGAACTAAGGTAGCGGTATTAACGAAGAAAAACAGGGGGCACTAGCAAACTACGAAAAAAATATTCTAAGGAACATTTTTAATAGCTGTAAAAAACCAAGTAATATGAAATTTAATGCAAGAAAAATTTTAGCAGGAAAAACATTAAACAGACGAGTTAGGGTAGACAGAATAAGTTATTTTGAACATATCAGAAGAAGAGAGATGAATCATCCACTACAATTAGCGTATAGATTCAAATTTAACAAGAAAAAAGAGTGTAGACCAAGCCTTACTTGGAGCAAATCATTAAATCAGGACTTTGATAGATATAAAGAACTTGATATAGAAGAACGGAAAGAACTAGCTAAGGACAAAAACAAATGAAAAAGAAAGCGGAAGAAATTTATAAGAATGAGGATAGCGAAATTTCAGATGGTGTATAGACAGAGGAAGAAGATCAACGAAAAGCAAGTTATAAACACTGGACGAAAAAAGGATAAGATAAAGAATGTGTAACGATGATTGGATTTTATTAGTCCCAAGCCCCGTGAGTGATTTTTTAATCTGATGGAATTAGTTTTAACAAACGATTTATTCTCGTATTTCTGCTGCAATGGTGCTTGTGTATTCTAATATTTCCTTTGTTTTACCTGTATGAGCTCAACCTATTCTTCACAGGAGTGATTAATCCACCTTCCGTTACAAGTGTCTTTTTCGTATAATTACTTCGTATTCTGGTCACTATTATCAGGTTTGACACTCAAAATCTGATACCTAAAGCATGTTCAGGTGTAAGGTAATGGGTAAGTAATAAACTTGATTAGTATGCGTTCGTGAACTGCAGGTTTGACAAATTGACGTTTGAAATTATCGTATCAATAAATAGTTATATCTGTTTAATAATTTCCTCTTACGTTTATCTTCTCTAAACTTGTGTATGGCTGTTTTAGACAACTCAATACTGAGTTGATGTGGGGACCTCCTTTTGCTCAGTCGGTAAAGGCACAGCTACAGCTGTATAAAGCAAGACCTTGCTGGTGGCGGCTGTGTTCGATTCCCGGTTCGGTCTAGGGATTTATCGGTATAGACTGGAGTGCTTCCCTGGGCTACCTATCGTACTTGTCACACAATATATCAAATGCAAACATGGTATAGGCTTAGAAAGCTTTCAAATAACAACTGTGAATGTGCTCAAAGAACACTAAGTTTAGAGCTGGTAAAAAATCTCAGTAAAGATGTAATTTTGCCAAAATAAGAAGATGAAGTACAAAATTGTTGAATTAAACATTAAATTTCAAAATCAATAAATATTCAATAGTTAATTATCAAACATGTGTAACGACATTTTGACATCAATTAATCTTTAAAAGTTGCATTTCTAAATAAAGTAATTAAATTCAATTAAAGCACGGATACCACTTACCAAAAATTGCTTGCTTCCTTGGGTGTGCCGCTGTATCCAAACTATTACGTAAAGCTCTATTGTTTCGCGCTGCGCCACCTATCTTTGAAATTAGTAACCTGAGAAATATTTCGGCATGAAAAGCTTTGATAAAAAGACGATTAAGGTTCAAGTTCTGAAAGTTGCATACCTGTTGGCAGATTGACCTGATCTAAATTTATTAATTACTGCGCAATTTCTCACCACCAATCAAACTTCAGGATCAACGGAAAATTCCATCATTTTTGGAAATTCCAATCAGAAACCGCGTAGTAAAGCTCCTGCACATCGAGCGTAGTAAATTGCGTCTTACTTTTTAGGTCTAAGCCAATTCGTGACGCGATCGAACATTTAATCTTAGTGGAGTGCTCAAATCGAAAAGATCAAAAGTGATTCTTATTGGAAAATATTTTAAAGTTCTTTTAGTCGAAGTCTAAAATCGAAGTAATTTCCGGGACAGTAAATTTAAATTTGATTCAGTGATTCAGTGTGATTTATTTAATTACAGGTTTTTTTTTTAAGTTCATGTAAGCCAAAAAACTATAGCTAGTTCGACCTTCAGGGAAGAAAATTAATTACCTGCGGTGAATAGGCCCTGCCCATCCAACGAGGGCGGTTTGTCTGGAGTCAGCGAATCCGGAAACTCGAAAGTTCGTTCGGAGTGCATCGAGACCGGGTATTCGAAGGTTCGACCGCAGCATCTGGTCACCTCCCAGTCGAGTGAAGGTTTGACCGAAGTACCTCGGGTCACCTTCCCAGGCGAATCAAGGTTTGTCTGCAACCCAAGTCGGAACAGAAGCGGTAAGTCACTGTTTAGTAGACCCTGTATGACGGAAGGTTTATACCCGTCCAACGACCGTTTGCGCGTGCAATATAAATTGCTACTCGAGATTGTAATTGGACCTCTGTCGGCGAACGAGACTGCGGTTTGCGTTCAGGCTTACTCGAGCGTGTAGCACTGCTCGAGTTCCCAATTTTTGCCCGTTTTGCCAAGTGGTACGACATCGAGCCTCGTTAACGTGCTCGTCACTCCGCTGAATATAGGGACGCATTCACCCTGAACCAGTCGATACCCACGGATTTAGCCGAGTCCATTCGATAACGGTCAAGGTAAATAATCCGCTTCTGAAAACGGGTCTGTAGCTATCGTAGTTGAAACTTTCCAGACGTCGTCGGTCATCGTCGCTGGACCACGTGGGACCGTCACCGCGCAGAATAAGTTCACTGTTTCCGAAGAATAAATTGACTGAAGAAAGTTTTTTGAATTTTCCTACGAATCAAAAGTATTATTCAGAGCTAGACGTGACGTCACCCACTAGAAGATAGGGTTTTCCTTTGGATATTAAACCTGATAAAGTAAATAATAATAAATTTTAAATTCTTTTGCTTTACAACAGCTCAAAACAAACCTGATAATCTTATTTTTTTTCTTTTCTTCCATTTTTGCGTTGAAATTGACTGAATACACTGAAGTCTTTTTTACACGGTTTTTTTTACGCGGTTTTTTTTACACGGTTTTCCACGATTTACACGGTACGTTTTTAACGATTTCTCGACAACGATACAACCTATCGACTTGATTCCAATCACATTATCCGTTTCAAGCTATAGGTAATCGAATGGCATACTTAAAAAAAATCACAACTTTTGGTGTAAATACAGAGATTTTTAAAATACGTCTATATGGACCATATCATGCTTTAATTACAAATGGCATCAAAATCCGATTTTTTAAAAACTTTTAAGCATGCAAAAAATCAAAATCTCGTAGGTTTTTTTTACACGGTTTTTTTTTTACACGGTACGTATCCCCCGTGTAAAAAAAGACCTGAGTGTACTTCTATTTTAGTACACACTTCACCTGTTCGCGGCGAATTGTATGATTATTGGTGAATTAGTTGGTTTATTTCGCTAAGACACACAGCACTGCTACTCGATATTATTGCAATAGCTAAATTTGGTTCTTTTGGTACAGTAATCCCTCGAGTAATACGGTTAAGTTTGCTTCATCGGTTGGGTCAATTTGTAGTTGTTCGGTTCGCTTAAAAACTATATTGACCTGCCTTGAGAAGGCAGTCTCATGCCGGGCTATTGATCAGAGATAACGGTCCTTCTATCTGGAGGTGGCGCATAAGCCGTTTTCTTTAGACAAAACAAGAACGTTACACATGTTTAGTTAATTATCTTTCGGTAATTGAATAATGTTTGTTTTTCAGTAACCGGAGTGACGATCTGCTAAAGAAAATGCATTTCATATAACAAATCTATTAAACAAAATAACAAAATAATAAGGCATTGGGCTGTTATTGGGTTCTTTAATTTTGAAAAATATATCCGTTTTTATATATCATCTGAAAGAGCTTCGTTTTCTGAGCACAGTGATATTTTTTTCGAACCCACACACTTTCATCTCGATTTTTAAATCAAGATTTAAAGCAAAATAATATCATCACTGTTTGACACTAAACTGACAAACTGACAGCTCGCTCCCATACAAAGTGACACCGAGGGGCGCGAATAAGGTGATTTTTGCAAATGTAATCGTACTTATTTAAAATAGTTCCAGTGTACCAAAATTTATGAAATTTTGGGTTTGGGTTCCATTTTTAATGCAGATTAAGAATATGCATTTACCTCAATACCCTTAAAGAACCCAATTAAATTTGCAAACATTGTAGTACCATTTTGAATATTTTGCTGCTGTATGCTATTAATATTGCAATACTGAAAAATCAAAACGTTACAAGCCCAAACGAAACATTTGTTTACTCTGCCCAGGAATGATAGTTTAGGGGATCATAAACACCCTGCCAAAATTTGAAGTCATTTGGTTCACGGGAACCCCTCGGTCAATGGGGTTAAAGTTTATGTGGGGAAAATCGACAAAATGTATAGGAGAACGAGCCATTTTTACATTCGCGGCTCTAGGTGGTGCTGTAGTTGGTCGATTTTCTTCGTGTTCAAAATATAGAGCCTTTGTAGTATTTGGAACATCTTGGTTCAAGACTGGATGTGAATCCGAGCTAACCCCGAAAAATTATTAGCGTTTAAAATGAACACCACCTGCCTTACTTCTGGGGAGGGCCTAACGCGCTTTGTGCGGTTTTTAGTTTTACGAACAGTAATGGTATAACTTGTTTGTTTCGCGCTGAAATTATCACAGTAAGGAGAAAAATGTTCGAAATTGTGGTCGACTGAAAATTGGAACAGGCATATATGCACATATGCACATCAAAAAAATAATTTTAATATCACATCAAAGTCGATGCACTTCAATCGTGTCGAAAATATGGTGTAATATTACTTGCCAAAAAGGACAAAATTATCATTAATACAATGCATGAACAGAAATTACGCTGCTTTTACTGCATTTGTTTATTTTTGTGGCCATCAAAATTACATGAAATTTTCTACATGATTGAAGTGCATCCTTTTGGATGTAATAGTAAAATGTATTTGATGCTGTGTAGTGCAGATTCATATTTTAACAAAACCAACCTACAACCTGGTTCTAAATACTGAGTGTCTACCGGAAGGCCATCCGATGACCCGGATAAGCCTTAATCTTGATTATTGTGTTTTTTTTATCAAACTTCTTCTATTATTCTCTCCAATTATATGAAATGAAGTAAAATTGTGATTTTTTTATATATTAGCTGGTCATTGGATCCAAATGTTCACCAGATGGTCCACCAGAGTATTCGGAATATCTGTATAACTGCAGTGTAAATTTTATCAAAGTAGGCCTTGATTTTATCTGATACTATATGGAATGTAGTAAAAAGTGATTTTTGATATATTAGCTGGTCATTGGCTGCGATGGGTCACAGGAAGCTCCGTTCAAACTTTTGGGGTCTTATACAGTAGCCTATCTGAAGGCGGTGGACTCAATTTCCGGAGTGATCTAGAAAATGTTGAAGCCTATACTTACCACAAGATTTTTCGCTGTTTGGAAATATTAGAATTTGATTTGAAAAAAAGATGAGTTGCATATTGTAGCACGAGTTTTTAAAGCAAATAATATGAGTGTATTAGATTCACTAACTTGTTGATTCTCTTGATCAACTATGGGAGAGTAAGGGTTAACACTCAAAAGACATGTTTCAGCCACTGGAAGATCGTTGAAAATTACGTATAAGATATGGTTTTTCAAATATTTTTTTTATGTTGATAAGTTGGTGGAAGCACTACCAACAAAGCTTCGTTTGTTAAGGGGGGAGTACACTTTGATTTTTCAAAAAAAAATGTATTTTTTTTTTGGCTTAAAATGTTCCTTGGGATGTATACTTTAATTTAGAAAAGACTCCAAGTCCGCCAGAATATTTTTACCACAAGGTTTTTTTCAAACTGGCGTGGGAAATAACTCTAACCAGTTATCATCAAATTTGGATATCGCCTAGGTTTTCTTGTTCAGAATTAAATTCTACTTAGAAATACGTATCCACATTTTCGATTTTGTCAAAAATGGATTTTTAATCCACGATTTTGTAAGCATTTTAAGGGTGAAAAAATGGACTTTTCCTAAGGCCGCAACTTTTGAAAAAAATAATTTAAAAAAAAATCGGAATACGTATTTACAACCCAAAATTCATTACTAATCAGGATTTTTGTTCGATTAATGTTCCAGTATTTTCCCACGCCGTTTTCCGACTTCCGCGCGAGGACGCCCGCGATACCTGGTGCACCGGCCCCGGGAAGACACCAATCGAGTTCAAAAAAATACAAATTGTAGTTCAAATGATGACTAATAAATGGGTTATAACATATTTGCCCTCCCTGAGTGTTTTATTGCTTAAAAAAATTAACGAAAATGCCTTACTTTTTGGACGTTCAAAGTGTTTTGATCTCTCACATTTTAAATCTTCATACAGTTTGTTAATATCGAAAGAGAGTTTTTGCTCGTCTTGAAGGACATAACTAAACAAATCAATGAATTTTGATTTGTTTAATTATGTGCTTCAAGACGAGCGGAAACTCTCTTTCGATATTAACAAACTGTATGAAGATTTGCGTTTTTAATCATTTCTTAAGATCTAACTCTTTCGAGCACCTTCAGCTTCAGATAAAAATTAGGCTAAATCTACAATGCAATCAATTTTACGGGTATTAGATCTTCAAAGTAACCATCGAAATTTAGTTATTGTGTGCACGGATACGAACTTTGTTCATTTAAAACAAAAATATAAATGTTTATACTCTAAACATATGAATTATTCAAACTAAATTGAAAGCATGTTTAAAACTAAAATATTTATGTTTGAATTAAATTCAAAAGCATGTTTATTTCAACAATATAGGATTTGGGTAAACGGTTTTTAGCGTGTCATGCCTTTTTATTTCCTTCTTGTTACATTCGGAAAAGGTTGCCCCAGCTTGCTCAACCTCAATTCATTCCGAATCCATTCCGGATCCTCCTCCGATACCGAACATATAAAGAAACCGGTATGAGGACCAGTGGCAGAAACGGCAAAACGACGCTAGTAACACAAATTTGCACCGGTTCCACTGAACTGGAACCCCCGGACACCCACCCCGACGGGTCCTCGCATCCCAGACCAGGACACCAATGCCCACAGGTCACACTTAATCGCACCCAAAAAAGAGCAGGAATTAAGATGCCCTGCCCGAAGATCTTTTTTTTTTCATTTCTTTGCAAACCGTTTTATTTTGCTTTACCCTGCACTCAACTACTAAAATAATTCCAAAATATGTATGTTTATTTTAAACATGAGAAGCATGTTAAAAATAATCATATATATTATTGTTCGCATAGCTGTCAAACCAAACAAAAATAAATACGTTTATTTTCAACACGAATATTTTTGAAATAAACGTAAAATTATTTTTATTTTAAACATTGATTTCACATGACTTCAAACATGGAATACGTTTGAAATCAACCTAATTTATGTTTGTGGCCAGAACAAACTGAGTTTACGTTTAAATTTACCTCAAATATTTTTGTTACGACGATAGTTTTTTTCTGCTCAAATATTTTTTTCTGTTCAAATATTTTTTTAATGTCATCATGGCACAAAGCTGGACTCAAAAAAACTGCAAAAATCAACCTTTCGGGTTTATTAAGAATTGAACTTTTTTTCATGATGAGGCAAAATAGGGTAGACGTACCAGTTATGGCTATACGTTCCCATTATGGTATGTTCCAAAATATTTTGCATTTAATTTTATTCGTGAATCTAAGGAAAAAATGATTTCGTTGATCTCTTTTCCGATATTTTTAGAAAAATCAAAACATGCCAGGTGCGCTAAGCTTCCCCATAAGAAGATTCTTATAGAAGCTTATTTTGGAAGCATATTCCTCTGATTAAAAAAGGTAGAACAGTACATCTGAGTAGCTAAGCAGTAAATGAGCCATTTTTAATCAGGGGTTGTGAAGGGGTTGTGAGTTCAGTTGCTAAGTTTTTCATAAAAATAGGTGGGATTCCATTTGATCCTGAACCTTTAGTGGCGTCCAAATCTCGTAGGCCATTCCAAATATCATGAATCGAAATGTTATTAACGTCAACAGTAGTTGAAAAGTCAGGAAAATAAGAAAAATATTCATAATCACGATCATTATCTGAAAATTTCGTGTATGTTTCTTGAAAAAAAAAGTGGCGAAAAGATTACACATATCATCAGAATTATTACCTTCCTTTTCATCCAATGTCATTTTTGATGGAAAGCTACATGATTTCATTTTAGTTTTGATGTAATTGAAGAAGTTTCTTGGACATGATTTAATTTCATTCTCAGTTTTTATGTTATACTCAGACAGTGCCAAAAAAATTGCATCATTAAGTTGATTACAAATACCTAAATAATTTTCGAGATTATAACGATTTTTATGTTTTCTGTATATTTTGTGAGCTTTTTGTTTACGATTTTTCAAGTTAATGATATGATTATTGAACCAAACCGGATATTTGGAGGAATAATTGCGTCGTCTCCTTTTTAATGGAATTTCCTCTTGAATTACGTCAAACAAAATTTTATAAAAAACCTCCACTGCACATTCAACATTTACCTGATCCTTAAAAATGGTTTTCTAATTTAGTCCATTGAATTTATTTTTAATATTATCATAATTAGCATTTTTGTAGTCGAACACATTTTCATACTCACTGTTGTTGGGGTGTTGACTGTCATAAACAAATATGGAATACTCGATTGCTGTGTGAAATGCTTCATTCTTCCATAAAGGAGAAATAGATTTACTTACACAGAAATCTTCATGTATATTCGTTAACAAGAAATCTAGGAAACAATGCTGTTGGTTTCTTACATGGTTTATTTGGTTTAATCCTAAAAACGCCATTTTTTCAAAAATAAATTGTAATGTTTCGTTTTCCCCAATGATTGTGAGAAGAAAACTCTCATTATCTGAATCAGGAATGAAATCAGCATTGCGTTGATTGAAATCTCCATAAATATGAATTTTGAATTCAGGGAGAAATTGAAATACGATTTCTTCAGTTATTTGGAAAAAGTTTTCATACGAGGACTTACAAGCGTAGTCTGGGGGAAAATAGACTGTGGCAATAATATGAGTTTCACCAGCTATATTTGTCTTTACCCACACATGCTCAAATTCTTTTACTTTCGATGAGACAATAAGTTCTGCAATAAATTTTGAAGACATAGCAATAAGAACTCTACCACCTGACATTCTTTGGATTTCGAGTAAGTCACGATCATCTTTGAAAACATTATAATCATTTCATTTTTAATGTTCTCGTTCCTACTAGTTTCAGTGCCCAAAATAACTGAAAAAGAGGAGCTCAGTATATTTTTATAAATTTCATTCATTTTTGTTGCGCTTTTCATGCGATTAAAATTCTGACAATATACCACAATTTCCGTAGAATGTGTTTCAGATGAAATTTTGGTTTGTTCGTCAGAGCTTAGAATATTATTAAAAATATCGGATTCATTACCAGTCACATCCGGTTCGTCACAGTCTGCCTCAGAAAAGTGCGTCAGGTCCATCTCCTGCGAAACGTCGTGATCCTGGTGAATTCCATTCTCAGCCGCATCCGGTACATCACAGACTACTTCTGAACAGAGCATCAGGTTGAGCAAAAACACATTTTCTTCCTCCAAATGGTGCGTCAATTGCGTTGAAAACACGAGTGCCTGCATGAGCACGCCTCATACGATGAAGCTGAAGTTGACCGGTTGGTTGGATGTGCTGTTATAGGTGGAAATTCAGCACTCGTCGGGCACGGGTTCAATATCTCTCCCCTTCGAAACTGAATTGTAGGCCGATAGTTAATGATCTCAGAGAAGTACTCTGTCAGGCGGAAGCAAGTGGTTGCCATTTTTTCTGCTTACTATGTGATTACCCTGAGCGCTGATGTTGTTATTGTTGCAGTTATTGTTGTAGTTGTTATAGTTATTGGAGATGTCTCTATTGTAGTTGGCGTGATTGGTGTTGCAGTTGTAGTTGTCGTTGTTTCTGTTGTAGTTGTTGTGGTTGATTTTGTTGTAGCTGTTGTTGTTTCTGCTACAATTGTGTGAGTTGTTGTTTTTGTTGAACATTTTTTGGTAGGCCCTTTTCTACTTCCTCCGCTTACTAGCCTCTGCGGCCATTTTTTGCTGGCTCAGATGTCGCGATTTTCGAGCATCGTACTCCGTCCAATCAGCTGTCCACACCTTCCTGTCGCCCAAAACCCTCCAACCGGAGTCGGCGGCATGAGATCCGACTTGAGCTTGGTTTTCGGTGACATGATTTTCTTTGTTGGTTCTGCTTGCTACGGCAATCAAATGGAAACTAATAAATTGGGTGATCCCTCTCCGCTCATATATCCTCCTATTGAATTCTAGAAACTTCGAAACAAATGTTATCAAGTGATTTGCAACAAAGTAGGTGATTTGTATTTATCGATTTCAATGATAGTTTGATTTGCTGTTGGACATACTGCAAGTATTGAAATTCTGAACTTTTCTTTCCACAGTAAATCACGAATAACTTTTTAACGGTTAAAAATGAGGTTAAAGTGTCTTTGGCAAAGTTTTTGCTTATAAAATTTCCCATATTTCTGTTGCATTTGATTGAACGCTATGTTTGATACCCACTTTTGATGATTGAATGCAGTGATGTACAACAAAAAACATCATTTTAGAGGATTTGAAAAATTGTAACTAACAAATTGGACACAGAACATGCCGTAGCAATTTTTTCTCTTATAGTTTTTAACCCTTGGGAATCTGCGAAAAATATAAAAGGGTGAGATTTCACTGAAATTTAAAGAACTAAAAATTTTTATTGGATAAAAGCTATGAAAAATGAACTTTTTTTCAAAAATCTCGTCGGGGCGACCTCTAAAAAACATTTCAAAGAGTTGCTGCAATACAAAAGTTTGTTTGTAACACGCTTAGCTATCATTTGGAGGGTGAGCCTCCAGATTTCCAGTCATAGTGCAATTTTGGGACACCCTAATGACGATGCTGTAGAAAGATACCATGGTCCCATAGAACATTATTGAATGTTTCTGGATTTGTTCCGCTGGTTAGAAAGCAATGGCCGAAACATACTCCGGTGAGTATGGGTCTTCATCAGACCAGAGCTTTTTATAAACGAGCCAAACCCCCCATGCGATAAATCAATTCACATGAGAATTCAAAAATAAGATCAATAAGAGTCATGATGAGCGACCAGCACCATGTTGGCCACACCCGGACATGTTCCGGGTATCCCCGGGGGAGTGGTAAATCCTTTTTTTTTTCATCAAGCGATACATCAAATCACATGATAATTCAAAGCCATATCGATTGGCGGTCAAACTGAGTATCGTAACAACTATATTGGCCACATCCGGACATGTTCCAGATACCATAGGGAAAGTGGGCAAAATCTGTCTTGGCACAAATCTCATGATGCGATGTGTTGTCTAACATTTCTAACATATTTTTTCTAATGGGACTGCGGTTACTTTTCGCTGTGGGACAATTTGATTTGGTATTGTTTTTCATTTTCCTTGAACAAACCACCTTTTTTCAATAGCATATCTCAAAAAACATAGAAAGATAAACTGAATAATGATGCTAACTCAAAATTGATAAAAATGCAGATGGAACTGACTTGCGATTACCGGCAGTATAGTCCTACGTCAAAAATAGTTATTTTGAGTAGTCTACACAGGTTTGAGACTTTTGCGCGTATTACGGCTATAAAGAACTAAATTACACATTAGATGAAAAAAAAATTGAAACTTATTTGGAAGAAGCCTTGATTTAGTAGTAAGTGACTGAATGTCGGGAGTTCATTGAAAATCATTATTGCATAAAATTATGATAGCATCATATTGTGTGGTTGCTAGTGTAATAGGATGCTTTGTTGATTATTCATGAACTCTTGATCGCTGAGAATACTTATGAATATTTTAGGTGGACACTGAAGCTTTTTCACATTTATATCGCTGTGAAGCAACTGTAAACTGTAGAGGGAATTTATATCTGTAACTGAAACCATTTCGTTTTTGTTTGCTAATCTGGTTAAGATATTATAGAGGAAATGGATGCAATGTCGACCTAAATGCACCTAATTTGGGCCCATGCATAAATTCAGCAATCGAATAAATTTTCAATAGCGACCAAAAATATCCATTAGTGCCGTCCCAATACCGCGTTCATCTAGATAAAATTGATAAATAGCGGATTTTTAGCAATGGGCACAACCTTAAATCCATAGGCCAACACTAGAGCCATTTCCCCATACATACTTAATATTATTATAAATTAAGTCTTTACTTTGCAGCAACGTATCAATTTCGGAATCATTTAGCACTGTTCTCTCAGTATGTAGCTTATTGAATAACTTTCGGAGAAATAAGAACAAAAAAACAATTTCAGATCAGTTATTAATTTTTATTAAACTACAAGAAGTAAGTGTTACGCGCATATTAAAAATTTTCAAAACTTAACAAATATGAGTTATATGACGGACTTATAGTAAAATAAATAAAAAGTTAGTTTCTACCATTAATATGCTATTTCAAGGCACGGTAAAGCGATTAATTCCTTTGCTTTAATGTTTGTACTAGTTTATCGACGGTATGGTTGCTTGGAGTACTGTCCACGTTCGTTTTCGTTCTTCTGTACAACAAAAAAGCTGTATACAACTGCCCACATGTAAGTATAGATAACTGGAAAGAAAAAAATGCAATTAGTGTCAGTCAATTATGCATCTTAACGCTAAGCAATGGCTTAGCACAGGCTTAGCAACACAGGCTTAGTAAAAAAAAATGTATATTTATTACCCGTCTGTCAGGGATGACGCACATATTATGTCAAGCTCCAAGAAGGAAGGGTGGGGTGTAAGATTCATTGACAAGCAATGTACTTGGTACATGAAAAACGTCACGAAAGTGTGGAGGCGGTACATGTTTCCTCAACTTATCGGGACATAATTAATGCATGGCCCCTCACTATTTTTTCCCTGCAGTAAATAAAGCAATACATTCTTAATCGAAGCATCAAGTGCTATGAACAGTTTTTTCCACACGGTCCTTAATCCAACGGACGAGTAAAATATCACGGCCTATTTTACACACTCATTTGCTGCACCAATATTGATGATACACATAAGAAACTTCTAGCCTACACTCGAGGCTTCAAGTTTCAGAGCCTATCTTTGAAGACGACCATCAGTGCATAGAAAAAATAAATCATAGCACCATGAACATGAACAGAGTATGGTAGGATGGTGCAAAACGCACCGTTTAAGAAAAATCGTCAATTTCTGGCGTATGGAAGATAAAATCAAGAAGAAAGTAATCAGTCCGCATCGTGCTCTCTTCCCGTGCGGATCTATTTGCTTTTTGCTGAAGGAAGTGTTACTACTACCTAAAGCTACAACAAATTTAAACAGCACTTTTCAGTGCTCAACCTGTAAAAATTTTCTACCTTGTTCAACTCTTATTCCTCTTCGATCCTTGTTTGGACCCTACCCGAGGTAATCCTTCTTGGATATCGATTTGGAAAATTCCTCTTCGATCCTTCAGATTCTTATAGTAATCTGCTTGGAAGTCGATCTGGATAAAAATTTACTGCCGCCATGGCGCCTAAACGCAAAAGAAAGGGGCAAACTCTTGACCCCCCTTCTGATGAAATTAATTTGAGTAATCAATTTGATTTGCTCACGGATGATGAGAATGATCCATCATCCAAGAAAAATTCTAGTAAACTTTCCCGGCTTAATGCCAAAAAGGAAAAGATTCCCCCTATTGTGATAACCACTACCGATTTCCATGCTCTTCGCATGGAACTTTTGAATTTCGTGAAAGTTAAGTTTTCACTACAAATTGGACGTCGGGGTGAATGCCGTGTATTGGCTGAAACCTTGGACGGATTTAAATGTCTTCTCAAGTATCTTACTGAGAAGAAGCACAAATTTTTTACTTACGACACCAAAACTGAACGTGTGTTCAAGGTTGTCATGAAAGGACTGCCCAGTGGTGAATCCCTGGATCAGATCAAAGATGAACTGGCAAAATTACTTGGAGTTGTGCCACTCCAAGTAATCAAAATGAAAATGAAATCCCGTCCTGGCGATTCGCGCAACGGGATTTCTAATGATTTTTATTTAGCTCACTTCAAGTCTAGTGAACTAAACAACCTTAAGGCCTTAGAAAAAGCTAGCCTTATGCTCCATGTCCGAGTGAAGTGGGAACACTTCAGGAAGACTGGAGGAAATTTCCAAAACCTCACCCAGTGCCGTAAGTGCCAGGGATGGGGTCACGGAACTAAAAATTGCTACATGCCAGCTAAATGCATGAATTGTGGTGATTCCTCTCACGCAAAGGACGACTGTCCTGTGAAGGAAGATCCTAAGAAATTTAAATGTTCAAATTGTGGTGAAAACCACAAATCCAATTTTTGGGAATGTAAGACTCGCAAAGCGATCCTACAATCTCGTTCTAACCGCCAGGTAGGAAACGCTCCACGTTTCCGACCAGGTACAAATTCCTCTGCTGTTAACAACGGTCAGCGAGGAACAAATTCTACATTCGTACCCGTAGGTACAAATTTCACCTCTGCTTCAAATTTTTCATCTGTACCTACTCCCCTCGCTGCTAACAATGTTCAGCGAGTTAATGGAGCTACCTATGCTGCTATTGCAGCGGGTAGAAATCAAAATACTAACCAACGTTCTAACGGAAATTTTGACAATTTTGACTTAGAAAGCATTACTGCCCCCAAAATGGAATTTTTACAGAATTCATTAATTGACATGATTTCTGATATGCTTAAATCTAACTCCATGTTTGATGCTATTCAAACTGGAGTAAAATTTGCAAATAATATTGTCATGACTTTAAAATTCAGCAATGGATTTTAAAGCATTAAATATTGTAAATTGGAATGCTCGATCTCTTAAAGATAATGAAGACGAGCTTTTTAACTTTTTGAGAGTTCATAACGTGCATATTGCCGTTATAACTGAAACGTTCCTTAAACCTGCCCATAAGGTTAAGAAGGACGCAAATTACTTGATTTATAGAAATGATCGTCTTGATGGACCCTGTGGTGGCGTTGCCATCATTATTCATAGACGAATCAAACACAAAATACTTTCTTCATTTGAAACCAAAGTTTTTGAAACTTTGGGAGTTTCTGTTGAAACAAAATTTGGACAACTTACGTTTATAGCTGCCTATTTGCCATTCCAATGCGTAGGCCAGCAAAAGAATTTTCTCAAGTTTGACCTCCAGAAACTTACCCGTCATAGGTCTAAATTCTTCATTATTGGTGATTTTAATGCAAAACACCGCTCATGGAATAATGCTCAAAGCAATTCCAATGGTAATATTCTGTTTGATGATTGTTCTGCAGGTTATTACACTATTCAATATCCAAACAGCCCAACATGCTTTTCTTCTGCAAGAAATCCCTCCACTATTGATTTGGTCTTAACTGATTCATGTCAACTTTGTAGCCAATAGGTTACCCATGCTGACTTCGGTTCTGATCACCTTCCAGTAACTTTTGAATTATCCCAAGAAATAATTTGTAATCCCAACAGCTCTACTTTCAATTACCATAGAGCTGATTGGGAGCAGTATCGAACATTTATGGAATATAACTTCGATCCAAACATTCCTTTGCAAACCAAAGATGAAATTAATTATGCTCTTGAATCTCTGACTACTTCTATAGTTGAAGCAAGAGCTGCCTCAGTACCAAAATGCGAGGTTAAATTCGATTCAATTATAATAGACGATGATCTTCAGCTCTTGATCCGTCTTAAAAATGTCCGTAGGAGACAATATCAAAGAACACGCGATCCTGCCATGAAAGTTATCTGGCGGGATTTGCAAAAACAAATTAAAAAGCGATTCTCTGCCCTGAGGAACAAAACTTTTGAAATTAATATTTCTAAATTAGACCCGAGTTCCAAACCCTTTTGGAAACTCACAAAAATTTTGAAAAAACCTCAAAAGCCAATTCCAGCGCTTAAAGAAGGTGGTAAAATTTTGATCACAAATTTGGAAAAAGCTCAGAAACTTGCTAAGCAATTCGAGAGTTCCCATAATTTCAGTTTGGGTCTTACTAGTCCTATTGAGAATTAGGTTGCTCGGGATTTTCTGAATATTTTCTCTCGGGAAAATATTTTTGATGATTCCTGGGGGACTGATTTGGACGAAGTAAGGTCTATAACTAAAAATTTTCAAAATATGAAAGCTCCAGGTGATGATGGAATTTTCTATATCATCATCAAAAAACTCCCAGAGAGTACCTTGTCTTTCTTGGTAAAATTATTTAACAGATGTTTCCATTTGGCATACTTTCCTGATAAATGGAAAAATGCAAAAGTTGTTCCAATTTTGAAGCCGGATAAAAATCCAGCTGAAGCTTCTAGCTACCGTCCAATAAGTTTGCTTTCTTCAATAAGTAAACTTTTTGAAAAGATAATTTTAAATAGAACGATGCTTCACATCAATACGAACTCAATTTTTGCAGATGAGCAGTTTGGATTTCGCCATGGGCATTCAACTACTCATCAACTCTTGAGAGTTACCAATTTAATTCGTTCAAACAAATCGGAAGGCTACTCAACTGGAGTTGCTCTTCTAGACATAGAAAAGGCTTTCGACAGTGTTTGGCATGAAGGTTTGATTGCTAAATTGAAAAAGTTTAATTTTCCACTTTACATTATGAAATTAGTTCAAAATTATTTAACTGACAGAACTCTGCAGGTAAATTATCAAAATACCAAATCTAATCGACTACCTGTTAGAGCAGGAGTTCCTCAGGGTAGCATTCTTGGGCCTATATTGTATAACATTTTCACTTCGGACCTCCCTGATTTGCCTCAGGGTTGCCACAAATCTTTGTTCGCTGATGACACAGGCATTTCCGCTAAAGGAAGAAGTCTTCGTGTTATTTGCAGCAGACTTCAGAAAAGTTTAGATATTTTCTCTTCTTATTTACAAAAATGGAAGATTTCTCCAAACGCTTCCAAAACTCAACTTATAATATTTCCACATAAGCCCAGGGCTTCCTTTTTGAAACCTAGTAGTAGTCACATAGTCACTATGAACGGAGTTCCAATTTCCTGGTCAAACCAAGTGAAATATCTTGGATTAGTTCTTGACCAAAAATTTACTTTTAAAGATCACATTGAGGGCATTCAAGCCAAATGTAACAAATATATAAAATGTTTGTATCCTCTTATAAACAGGAAATCCAAACTTTGCCTGACGAATAAACTTCTAATATTTAAACAAGTTTTTAGACCGACCATGCTTTACGCTGTGCCAATATGGTCTAGTTGCTGCACTACCAGGAAAAAAGCACTTCAAAGGATTCAGAACAAAATTCTGAAAATGATTTTGAAGCTGCCTCCCTGGTACAGTACAACCGAAGTACATAGAATTTCGAATGTTGAGACTTTAGCACAAATGTCCAACAAAATAATTAATAATTTCAGGCAAAAATCGTTGCAATCCTCAATTGCAACGATTAATTCCCTTTATACTTAGATAAGATTTAGTTTTAGTTTTTAGTTTTAAGATATCAATTGTTATACTGACATGCAGGTTAAAAAACCTGTTTAAAATACTGAATTGCCAAGACATGAACAATGTAAAAACACTTAGATATATATCATAACAATTAAGGCTGGTACGTTACTGCAGTAACTGGAGCACCTAGGTTAAAATGAAATGTAATTTATTTTGAATTTGGAACAAATAAAGAGTTAAAAAAAAAAAAAAAGAAAAAAGAAGAAAGTAATGGTGTATGGTTCATTATCATTTTTTCTACGAAGATCGAGTGATTTAGAACTACAAAACCATGATATTCCATGATTTTCAAGGTATTTTATAAATTGGTTCCAAAATGATAGCGAGGCAAAACGCCTGATTCATGGTGCAATATGCACCACAACATTGGGACAAGACAATGGCCAAAAAAGCACCACAACATTGAGGTATTCCAAACGATTATTCCTTTATGTTACATCAGAAATAAGGTCTCAATAGAGTGATTAACTGTGATTCATAAAATAAAACATCTAAATAATATACGAAAAGTGAATTCGTTCAATTTTTTTGCGGTGTATGCTGTTTTTAAAGCTTAATTTACAGTCGATGATTTTAACAACTCTGTCATGTTTTGCACAAAATGCTATTTTTTAAAGGAATCAGTATTTTATGATCAATAATTATTTGTAAAACCTTCTGTTGAAAACAAACACAATCCGTTACCCTTAAAATGCATCTGAGGAAATGTTATCGCTGTTTTTCTATAAGTGGGAATTTTACCCCAGGGGTGCATTATGGACTATTCTCCCTTAAATAAGGAAACTGCTCATGTACGGACACGATGAAGCCAAGTAGAATAAACAATATGCTATGTCAACATAGCAACCGCAAATTAGTGGTCAGTACTCTAATGAAAGACCATAAACCGGAATGAAATTAATCGAGCACCTGTCGAGCAAATCAACTTGATTTTTTTGAAATTGTAGATTATTTAAAGGCAATACTGGTATGTTCAAAGGTTTGGTTATAAAATCATCAATGCTATAATTGTCCTGGAAGTTTTGTACACGTCTTTGACGGTAGAATTCTTGTTACATTCTTGAAACTTCTTCTCGAAGTTTTCACGGAAGTTCTTCCCAACATTCTAAGATGAACTGATTTTAAAAAACCATGCTGTCATGCTGATTAGACTGGCCCACAAAAATAAAAGTTCTAATTTTCCACGGGCCAACCCCTACATTTGTGCCATTAGGTAAGAAAACCACTCTCTGGATATTTCAGCTCATTCGGATGTAACACGAGCTGGCGCTTTTAGCTTGAATTTTGTATGGGGAATTTGGATAAAATACATGAAAAAATGCCCCTCCTACACTCAATCGACCATAAAAAAGTTCCCTTATGCTCGATTTGATTCAGATTTTCAAAACTTGTAGTTCAATTAATGAGTAACAACTTTGCTGAACATTGCATCATGAATCCAGTCAGTTTTATTTAGACATTCGCTTTTGAATGTGTATGAGCATTTTTTATATGAAAATGTCAACCAAGTCTCCTATATGAACTTTAAACTAAAATCGCCAGCTCGTGTAACGTCAAAAAGAGCTGAAACATTCAGAGAGTGGTTTCGCACCAAAAGACACGAACCTGGATGTTGGCCAGTGGAAAATATGAACTTTTGTTGCAATATACGAGCAGAATGCACATAATTAATATCTCCATAATACTAACTTGAATCGTGATGCTGTCTTGAGCAAAGTTGTTTCTTATAGTTTATTCTACGTGTGCTGAAATTCTGAGCTTAATCGAGTTTGCTGATCCAGTTCTATGCACGAAAGAGTGTAGGAATGTAATTTCTCCATACATTTCAACCAATATCCCCATATAAACTTTATATCAAAAGCGCCAGCTCGTGTTACATCCGAATGACCTATAATTTTCAGAGAGTGGTTTTTTCACCTAATGGCACAAATCTAGGGATTGGCCCGTTGAAAAAAATGATAATAAATTTCCCCCAAATAAATGTGGGCCAGTCTTATGATGATTTAAGCAAACAAATAGACTTATATACACCCTTCTAGATAAAGCTTCTTGAAAGGAAGTTTACCGCTCCGAAAAATATAATTACATTTTGATTTTTTTCTAAAAATATTAAAAAAGATATGAACACGTACTAAAACATCTTTTGTAAGTCATCATGAAATACCACAAAACATCGAGCTCTCGGTTTTGCTGAGAGTCCAAATTTTTTTATAATGAGATAGAAAAAATATTTTTACATGTGAATTTTCTCAAGAATCGGGAAATAAATCAAAAAAACACATTTTGCTCAGGGTTCAATTTTGTTGCATGATGAGATAGAAAAATATGTTGACATGTGTCAATTTTCTCAGGAAAATAGTTTTTTTTAATTTAAAAAATTAGGAATTTAAGAAAAATATAGTCACACTGAAACTAGAACTACGTTCATTTTTTTTAAACTATAGAAAAAAAACTTATAAAATATAAAATAATTAGTTTTCTTTTTCAATTTTTTAAATAAAATAAACAATTTTTTTAAAGTCATCATGGCACAAAGTTGGACTCAAAAAAAAACTGCAAAAATCAACCGTTCGGGTTAATTTAGAATTGAACTTTTTTTCATGATGAGGCAAAATAAATATTTTGCATTTAATTTTATTCGTGAATCTAAGGAAAAAATTATTTAGTTGAACTCTTTTCCGATATTTTTAGAAAAAATCAAAACATGCCAGGTGCGCTAAGCTTCCCCATAAGAAGATTCTTATAGAAGCTTATTTTGGAAGCATATTCCTCTGATTAAAAAAAGGTAGGACAGTACATTTGAGTAGCTAAGCAGTAAATGAGCCATTTTTAAAGGTTTGAGATCAAAATTAAAATAAATATGAAACATACATGCCTACTTTATGGATCATATCTACATATTTTAATGCATAAACGTGGTTTTCTATGGATCAATTTTGTTAGTTTAAGGTTCATTGTTCAACGTGTTATGGATCATTTACAATATGTTTACCCGAGTAGATGAAAATAGCAAACCAAGAACTAACCAATTGCAAATTTTACTATCATAGCTTATCTTGATATTATTATGTTATTTACCCATAACACATAATAACAATCTAATAACAAAATATGATATCACATCAAAATTTGTTATTTTCATGATATTAAAATTTTGAGTCATAAAACAGTCGAATAAAAACTCGACAACAATTTATGATATTGTATCATATTTTGCTATTGGCATCATATTAATATTCTTTTCCATTTTTAGACTCTACTTTCATTTCAATGTTTCAGACATTTTTATTTTATTTTATTTTAATGATAGGTGTTTATTTTTAGTTTGTACTTTGTATATGATCGACAGATTTTAAAGACTTACGTAATATAAATACCATAAATACTTGAAATGTGGACCCATAAATCAATCAATTTGTGTATGGATTTTACATTTAGAAATAAACTGCAATGATCGATCGTTCATTTTCATGCATATATTTATACATTGACGTATTGTGTCGTTGACTCGCATTACTTTAATAATATCTGTTAGTTCATATGAATAAATATTATGACATAACTTTTTGGAGTGCAGTTGTTGGCCAGCAATGTAAACAATATTATTAATAACACTTCAATATATTAACAACACTTCAAATCTGTTTTGTTCAGCCATTGTTCGTTTTTTTTTAGAAAGTTACGTTTCTATTTCATGTTGATTTTATCGTTATTATTATTACAAATAAAAAAAGCTTTGCCGAATTGTTATTATCAGTAAAACTGATTCTCGACTGAAAAAAATACTATTATTAAGCTCTCTAAGAAGAATAGCTAAAGCTGCTATTATTTTGTTATTCAATCCGAACAACTGAATTTATTCCTAATTAGTTCTTATTAGTTAATATTATTAATAATTATTAGTTAACATCAATTTCAAGATTAGTTCTTAATATCTTAATAATATCTAAATATGTTTTGGACTTTTTTGATTTTTTTGTTCTTAGTTTGATATTGCAATAACAAGATTTGCTATTATTTAGTTTTTCTCCCGAACGGTTTCCGTTATTATTTTTGATATTTTAACTCTTATTTCAATCAAACTAATAACAAATTGAGATGTTCTGATATTCTATTTTTGATAGCAAAACTTGCTATTGGTTTGCTATTCTCACCTACTCGGGTATGGGTAATTCGTACAATTTCAATGCTCATTCATTATCATTTCATCATTCATCATTTGATACACATTTATAAATCTGATGCTAAATTTTACACATTTTCCATAGATCATTCACACTTTTTTAGGGATTTTCACCTTGTTTTCATGGATCATCTGAATTATTTATTAGTTTGTATATGCTAAAGCATGTTTGCCATACACATCCAAAGCCAAATTCAAGGGATTTTTATGTCCAATTTTTTTCGGTTTTTTTTTATAAATAGACATTTTAGATGCAGTACTGAATATTAAACATGACTTCTTTCGTTTATTTTTATTATATTCACTTTAACACTCTTTGGTCCTATGAGTATTTAAACTTTACTTCAGGCTTTGTTTTACGTACATAGTTTCTGCTATAATTTTAAATTATGTGGCTGTGCTTATGATTCCGGGTTTGGTTATCTACTTGCTAATTGTTTCTACAATACAACAAATACATTGCCTATACATGATGATGTAGATTTCTAATCTATGCACGGCGAGGTATAGGAGAAAATGCTTCTGTTTTTGAAGAAATGTACTTTGAATTTAATTGTTGCAATGGGTGAACAAAGTCAAAATCTACCTATCGTAACCAATTTCAACGATTGATTTTAAGAATTACGAATATTTAATAAAGCGGAAATGGATGTAATGTCGGCCATTAAATTCCCCTAATTTGGACCCATTCATAAATTCAGCAATGGACTAAGTTTTCAATAGCGACCAAAAATATCCAAAAGTACCGTCCCAATGACGCGTTCATCTAGATAAAATAGATAAAAAGCACATTTTTTTTTGGGCGATGGGCTCAATCTTAGATCCACATAGGCCAACACTAGAGCCATTTCCCCTAAAACGTAAATTATTTTATTCACGCATAAAATCATCGAAAAAGTTAATAAACACGTTGTATGAGAAACAGAAGTCTTTCAATATTTTTCTACCAAAACCTTACCGGGTTGACAAGTTCTTTGGGCTTTAAAGTTTAGCTATAGACATCTATAAATGCACAAGTATTAGTGCAATCAACTATGCTTGGCTCCAAGTATGTAAGAACAATCACCTGTATACTACTTACTTTGAACTTTTTTGAGTAGAAAAAAAATTCACGGGCTTTGTAAACAGCTTTAGCAAAAATACCATGGCTTTGGAATCAATAGCAATCAAAGTATGATTTATGTCCAACCACAGCTATTGATCAATTGATAATCATGACATTGTTCAATTCATATTCATTATATTTATTGTCATACTTACCAACTGACAGCAAACCAATAACAATCCATAGAGTGCCTCCGAGCACGAACCCATCGATGAAATATACCACAGCAGTATATATCACGCTAATTAACAATCCGATTACCAACATAATTCCAAGTATCACCCATGGCATCATAAGGAAATGGTTTTTCTAAAAAAAAAGGTGTAGAATAAATTAAAATGAAATCAACGAAGGTCTACAGTCTACAGTAAAAATAAACCAAGAAACACTTGCAACATATTCCACCCAAATAAAAAGAACGACATTTCAAAGCATGACGCAGGAGCAGTTCAGTTGTTTATCTCAAAATGATTAGAATTTTTAAAGTCGCAAATAGCAGTTCAAACGATTATTTTTATATCAGATGGAGCAGCATCGCAATACAAAAACATTAAAAAAAATGTTAGCCTTTGTGGATTTAAAGATAACCATAATGTAGAAATTGAATGGCGGTTTTTTTTTGCAAGTTCACACGGCAAAGGTCCTTGTGATGCAATTGGAGGTACTCTTAATAGAAAAGCAATCCGAGCAAGTTTTGGCAAGGCTACACGAGCACCCTATAACGAACCCCAAACAACTGTTTGACTGGTCAAATAGCCGTAAATAGGATCTTCAAACAAAATGCCATTTCATTATGTTTCTACGGAAGAATACAAAAAGGCTGACAAGGATTTCGATCCAATTTTTAAGTAAGTGAAACCAATTCCAGGAACTCGAAAATATCACTGCAGTTTCAAACAACCAAATTGCCAAATATTCAATTAAATTACTATTTTACTAAAAAAATACAATGTCATAAACTTTAAAAATAACAAAAACTAAAAAAAATTATTTTTTAAGCAAGTTACCAGCCTAAACTCTTCACCAAATTGTATAACATTTCTTCAGTTTTCTTGATAAAAAAATATAAAGATGGGAGGGGGGTATTTTGAGATAATCAACATTTTACGGTTTTAATAATAATTTACTAATTTTTTTTATTTAAGTGTATTTTTTCCTCAAAGATAATTTAACTACCTACAACTTCTTTTCAGATATCATTTTGACCAAATCAATAGTATTCACGTTATGATTTTTTGAAAAACTATTATCATTTTTTTAATACACCCTTTTTAAAAGTTACTGTGTAGAAAAAAAAATCATATTTAATTGAAAAATGGCACCATTGAACCAATATTTCATTCAAATCGGAAGGGGTCGAGACAAATTTGACATATTTTTTAGCGTTTGGGTTGGAAATGCTCTATATAGTTTTGCTATGGAATGGCTGTTATACATACAAGTTACAGGCACAGACAAACAGACACAACTCATTGAGTATTTTTCAATATAAAACATCGTCGCTAAAACACTACTGCCATCTGTCGAGTATACTATGATGGACATAACAGATGGCTGTAGTGTTTAATCGTCAAACGCAAGCGAATTGACTATGTGCGCCACAGGTGGCGGTACTACTAACTAAAAAACATTTAAATTGACCGTTCAATGCGTGTTCGATGAAAAACTTGCAACAGTTATGTCTGTTTGCCTATGTTATAGGTTATAATTCCACACGGCAACATATTGAGCAATTCCACGCACACTAACGAATGATTTTATTTTTCGAAACTGAAAAATAAATAACAAATTTCGTTAAAACATTTAAAACCGTTAAAAATCTCGATAACAAAATAGTGCATTTTTATGTTTAATTTAAAGCACATCAAAAATGTAAACTTTTCTAAAATAGATACAATAAAAATTGACCAAAATTGAAGATCATCAACTTTTAGTAAATTGTTTTAACCTTTTCTCAACGGTATGATTTATTGAAATTAGGATGAAATACGCCATTTAGAAAAATTAGGCAAGAGTACAAATAACCGAATTCCAGCACAAACTTGGTTAATTGCCTCTAGCGAACAATAAAGCGAAGTTTCATGGAACTACTAAGTTTTTTTTTTTTTTTTTTTATAATCCATTTATTTGTCAAGGCTCAAATGCGTTAGCTTTGCGGAGCCGAATATTTTTACATAATTGTGTGTGAATATCATTTTCTTACAACTAATGTTAGTAGAACGGGGGCCGATTACTCGCGGTTTACTCGAGATTAGGGATTACATTTATTTATCTTTTGGAGGGAGGACAAGGGAAAGCATTTTGAACTAATTTAAAACTTAAACGTAAAGGATGACTAAAACACAAAACACTAAACACATAAATCAACAGCTTTAAGAAAGTCGTAAATAAGCTTCATAAAGTCGATATCACGGCAAGCCAAGACGTCTCTAATTGGCTTAAAGGGTTGTTTTCCTCGGACCCTAAGGGAATCACACAGAACGGATCTCGCCTCATGATGCAAGGAGCAGGACCAAACAACATGCTCGATGTCGTGATAACCGTTTCCACAGGTGCACAAGTTGCTGTCGGCAAGCGTAATACGGAAGAGGTGGGCGTTTAACGAACAGTGATTGGACATGAGCCTGGACATGACACGAATAAAATCACGACTCATATCCAACCCTTTGAACCAGGGTTTGATCGACACCTGTGGGACAATAGAATGTAGCCATCTTCCCAGATCACCATCATTCCACTTTTGTTGCCAGTTGGCGAGGACTTGCTGACGAGAAATCGTGAAAAATTCGTGGTAGGCGATTTGTCGCTCGTAAATATCGCCTTCCATAGCGCCCACCTTGGCCAGCGAGTCCGCTTTCTCATTGCCCGGGATAGAGCAATGAGAAGGGACCCATACCAAGGTGATGACATGTGAGCTGTTTGATAAAGCACTCAATGACGATCGTATTTCCTGGAGGAAATACGCCGAGTGCTTCATCGGCCTCATTGAACGCATAGCCTCCAGGGAGCTTAGGCTATCCGTAAAAATGAAATAATGGTCAGGTGGAAGTGAGGCAATACGCTCTAACGTGTACGATATAGCTGCTAGTTCAGCAACGTATACCGAACACGGCTTTTGAAGCTTGTATGAGGCGCTATGAAGATCGTGGAATACTCCAAAACCAGTGGACGCATTTATCACCGACCCATCTGTGAAAAATCTCTTCTCGGTGGGGACGTGGCGGTATTTGTTCGCAAAAATAGTTGGGACAATCAGGGCACGGTGAGGCTCTGGAATTCCTTGAATCTCCTGCCTCATTGTGAGATCGAATCTCACGGAAGAACCACTGAAATGATGGGAGACAGCGCGATTGGGGTTGAACGAGGAGGGGCCGATGTCCAGAGTCATGTACTCGTAGTACAAGCTCATGAATCGTGTTTGAGGATTCCGCTCTAGCAGCTTCTCAAAGTTTTCGATCACCAGCGGGTTCATGACTTCACAGCGGATGAGGAACCGGAACGATAAATCCGCAAAACGATTTGTTAAGGGGAGGACGCCCGCAAGAACTTCAAGACTCATGGTATGCGTCGATTGCATACAACCTAGCGCGATTCGAATGCAACGATATTGAATCCTTTGGAGCTTCAATATGTGCGTCCCCGCCGCCGATTGAAAGCAAAAGCTACCGTACTCCAAAATCGAGAGAATGGTGGTCTTGTAGAGTCTTATCAGATCTTCCGGATGGGCTCCCCATGAAGTGCCGGTAATGGAACGAAGGAAATTGATTCGCTGTTGGCATCTCTGCCTCAGATACGCTATGTGTTTTCCCCAAGTGCACTTGGAATCGAACCAGACACCTAAATACTTAAACGACATGCTGTGAGTGATTGTTCTACCCATAAGTTGAAGCTGAAACTGTGCTGGATAAAGCTTCCTAGAAAAAACAACCATCTCTGTTTTCTCCGGAGAGAATTCGATACCCAGATTCATTGCCCAAGTAGACAAATTATCCAAGGTATCTTGCAATGGTCCTTGCAGGTCCGGTGCTGTTGGTCCAACCATGGAAACCACGCCGTCATCTGCAAGCTGCCTTAGCGTGCAATTTTCGGCCAGACATTCATCAATGTCTTTGACATAGAAGTTGTACAGGAGGGGACTTAAACATGAGCCTTGTGGAAGACCCATGTAGCTGATTCGTGCAATTTCCGTGTTACCATGAGAGAAGCTCATTCGTTTCTCGGACAACAAATTAAACAGGAAATTGTTGATAATCGGAGAAAGCCCACTCGCATGGAGTTTGTCCGAAAGGATGTCGATGCAAACAGAATCAAACGCCCCTTTAATGTCCAAGAAAACTGAACCCATCTGCTGTTTTTCAGCATAGGCTAATTGGATTTCAGTTGAAAGCAACGCAATGCAGTCGTTCGTCCCTTTGCCCCTACGGAATCCAAATTGCGTATCTGAGAGTAAGCCATTCGCCTCGACCCACTTGTCCAGACGAAGAAGAATAATTTTTTCTAACAGCTTCCGAATACACGACAGCATCGCGATGGGACGGTACGAATTATGATCCGAAGCGGGTTTACCGGGCTTCTGGATGGCGATAACTCTCACTTGTCTCCAATCATCCGGAACAACGTTGAGCTCAAGGAATCGATTGAACAAGTTCAACAATCGCCTCTTTGTGACTTCTGGAAGGTTCTTGAGCAGGTTGAACTTGATTCGATCAATTCCCGGAGCTGAGTTATTGCATGAAAGAAGAGCAATTGAGAATTCTACCATCGAAAACGGGGAGTCCATGTCATCGTTTTCCAGCGGCGGATCGCGAGTGTTGCATCGGACCGGAACCGAATCGGGACAAACCTTACGCGCGAAGTCGAAAATCCACTTGTTAGAGTACTCCTTGCCCTCGTTGACCGACGATGCCGCGTTACGCATTCTCCTGCCGACATTCCAGAGCGTTTGCATGGAAGTCTCTCGCGATAGCCCTTCGACGAACCGACGCCAGTAACCGCGTTTTTTGGCCCTGACCAAGCTCTTAAACTTTTCCTCTAGCTCCGTATACCGCTCAAAGTATTCGCGGGAACCGTATTTACGAAACTGTTTAAACGCGGTAGACTTCTCTTTATTCACGTCGGTGCAGTCCTGGTCCCACCACACAGTGGGAGGACGTTTGCGAATGGTAGTGCCAGGAACAGGCTTCGTTTGTGCTTGAAGCGCGCAATCCACTATGAGCCGCGATAGGAAGGAGTACTCATCCAACGGAGAGAGAACGTCGACCGATTCTGAACCGTCACGGACCGCGTTCGCGTATTCTTCCCAATTGATGTTTCTCGTGAGATCGTACGCGATGTTGATTGGACACTGTGAAGATGAACCGTTGGAAATCGAAATTTTGATGGGCAAATGATCACTACCATAGGGGTCTTGGATTACCTCCCACATGCAATCCAATGATAGTGAGTTCGAACAGAGTGACAAGTCTAGTCTGCTCTCTCTTGCTGGAGGTTTGGCTATTCGAGTTACTTCACCGGTGTTTAGAATGGTCATATTGAAATCGTCGCATAGGTCATAGATGATGGTTGAGCGGTTGTCATCGTACAGCTCTCCCCAGCCTGTACCGTGGGAATTAAAATCCCCTAAGATCAACCGCGGCTCAGGTAGCACTGAGCAGATGTCAGATAGCCCTCGCCGAGAAACAGCCGTTCTCGGAGGGATGTATAACGAGGTAATACTGAAGGTTTTACCTCTAATATTCACCTGACATGCGACAATTTCAATACCTGACACTGGAGGAAGGTCGATTCTGTAGAATGAGTGTTGTTTGTTGACCCCTAGGAGCACCCCACCGTACGAATCTGCACGATCGAGACGGATAATGTTGTAGTCGTGAAGAGAAAGGTTAACATCTGGAGAGAGCCATGTTTCGCAGAGAGCAAACGCATCACAGTGTATGTTATGCAGTAAAAATTTGAATATGTCTAGTTTTGGTAAAATGCTTCTACAATTCCATTGAAGGAGAGATACCGTATCATTTTTTGGAAAATTATCCATCGAAGGATACGAATGAAGCAAGGAGGGGCCACTTGGAAGCAAATTGCTTCAGAAAAGGTTTCACGATTGGAAGCATCATGTTAATGATGCTCCGAAGAGGGTCAGTGATGTTGAACAGATCGAGAATGCTGTCCACAATTCCAGAAAGCGTGAACATGGCGTTCTGCTGTTCTGGTTGCAAAACTGGGACATCTGGGGTTTTAGATGTTCCCGGAAGCCCCGGAAATTCTTTGTCATAATCGACAGGCTTAAAACCCGGTGGATTGGGTTTCGGTTTATTTCCGTGACCTCTTGATTTATCCAAGTGGGCTTGGGAGTCAGTTTTTTTAGTTTTCTGCGAGTCATTCTTGGATCGCTTCCTTGAAGGACCTTTGAAAACAAAAGGACTTCCGTCATTGCCCTCTGAGTCAGTGTCGTCCTCGTCAACTGGGAGAAGACGGATTATTGTTTTCTTTTTCCGGAGTGATTTTGGGAGGAGGATTAAAAGTCTTCAAGATCTCCGCAAAGGAACGCTGAGAGCGCGCCTTCAGAGACCGTTCAAGTTTTTTTCCTTGCTGTTTATACTTCGGGCAATCTGCGAGAGGATGCGGAGGTGCCAAACAATAAACACATTTAGGAGGAGCACCACAAGCACCCTCCGCATGCTTCTCGCCGCACTGATCGCATCGTGGCTTGTTGCCGCAGAAGGCGGCGGTGTGGCCTAATTGTTTGCACTTGGTGCAGTTCATCACCCTTGGTATAAACAACCGCACAGGAAGTCGAACCCTCCCAATTCGGACGTAATCTGGCAGAGTCGATCCGGAGAAAGTCACTCGAAACGAGTCAGTCAGCGAATAGATTTTTTTTGTCCCGTCGAGGGATGCTGACTGCATTTGGGTGCAGTCAAGAATCTTGACTTCTGGAAGAACGGGGTTCTTGAAGACACCAACCCCCCTCTTCAAGAAGTCATCGCAGGTCAAACTCGCTTCGGTGACCACTCCTTCGATTTCCACGTCACGACTGGGAATGTAAACGCGGTACTCTAACGTAAAAAGCTCGCAGGCAACAATCTCATTCGCCTGCTTGCGGTTACCAACAGTGACGCGCAGTTTGTCTGGCCTCACCTTCAAAATGTCGGTCACTGACGAGAAACGTTTGAATAGATCTTTTTCGATCTGGTTAACGTTAAGCGGTTTTTGTTTGGGTCGGAAAAAAACAACCCATGGGCCTGTCGAGGCGTCTGGGTATGACTTATGGCGGGGGGCAGTTTTTGTTTTCTTGGCGGGGTTAGGCGGAGTAGGGGGAGACGGTTTTGGCGGTGTGGGGGGAGAGGGATTAGGTGGGGTAGGGGGAAACGGGTTTGGTGGTGCGGGGGGTGACGGTGCTGGTGGTGTTGGTGGCGATGGATTAGGCGGGGTAGGAGGAGATGGGGTAGGCGGTACGGGCTCCGGTGCTCGTTTTCGCCTGGGCCGCTTCGGGATGGTTCCGGTGTACTTCTTCACCGTGGCTGACGTTTCCACGTCGGACAGTTCGTCTTCAGTGGGAAGGGCAGGAAGGGTATTCCCCCCGCCATCACTATTACCATCCATTGCGGGGCAACTGCCACCGCAATAGATACAAAACAACTACACACAGGGAACACACAGGGACAAGAGAAAAAAGAAGAAGAAGAAGAAAATATTTGCGTGGGATGGGAGAAAGGGGAAACTAAAACAAAGGGGCAATAAATAAAACTTATTCGCTACTTAACTACACCGGCACAAAGCGTGTGTGTGGAAACGCTGTTATCACGTGGTGCGTTGGTGTTGGTCCACGCTGCTATCCGGTGGTGATGGTTGGTGTTGGTGGGTCAGCAAGCTGGTGATACGACACGCTTCACTATCACTTGCACACCCTCGCGACGGCGTGAAAAAATGATGGACTTGACGACGCCGTTAACTCCGGTGATGGATTACCGGGATGAATTAAAGCTGGATGGTAACTCCAAGGGGCTCGGCCGATGGAATTCCACTTCCTCTGTTGGACACTGGTCACTTGGGGCACCCAATGGGGGGTGAAAAAAACCGCTCGGGCGGAAAAAACACCGAAAAAAACTAGATGCCGCGCAACTGAAACCGGGACGTTGTTAACCGACTGAATGCTCAACTAGGAATGGACTACTACTAAGTTGTTTTTAATTAGTTGTATTGTTATATATCTAGTATTTTTTTGGAAAGCTCATGTATCCCAAAACTTAGACAGTAATGATTTTTTTGCCAGCCTCTTTTTTTTTAATCTTTTTATACGTTTGACATACATTTTGAAGATGATTGAGAGAGATTTGGACTCACGGTTAAGTGAAAGTATTGGAAGATGAAAGTTTGATGCACGGAGGGGCTGGCAAAATCGGGTCATTATGGTATTTCAGTATTTAGAATTTGAATAACTAGTTTATAACACGTTTGAAACTGGTTATCAATTAATTTATATGAGGAATCTAGAAGTTGTCATCAAGGATAAATAAACTGAATACAGCAAATTATATTTCAGTACCGTTCATTTAAATTCGCAAAACCGTTGATCATTCGTAGAATGAGTAAATTTCACTAATATTTGAGTGACATTTGCTCATATATGAGTCACATTTACTTTTATTTGAGAATAAATTTACTCATTCTATGAGTGGCCTACTTTTTTTCGGATTTTAGTGAACGGTACTCAAATATGAGTTGGATTCATTTGCTGTGCTATAAGCTATTTTCCAATAATTAATCAGCGGAAAGCAATATAAAAAAATAAAAGCATAGAATAAATAATTTTTTTGCGGCAAAATTTATTTAAAAAAAAATGATTATAAAAAAATATACACTTATCTCTTACCTTAAATACACCAAGGAGCATTAATAGAGAAATCAAAATAGTCATACAGAGATTCAGCACAAATATGATTTTCACTACATTCTGTGGCAGCCAATCCATGAGAATAGTTTTAAATTCAACTCTGGTGGTGAAAATTACGATTATGGAAATAATCGACAGAACAATTCCCATGACGCCAGATATAATAGAACCACTCCGCAGGGAGTAACAACGGCAGCATGACGTTACTAATGGTTCCGCCATCCTGCTAAGCGACTCTGAAAGTATAAAAACATGAATAGAGGGAGTTTTATGAGATATTTTGAAAAAAACAACATGTATTGGGGCATCTATTTAGGCTCTGAACCATTTGGTGGATTATTTTAACTATTGGTTAAAATTTGACAGATGGAAAGTTATCGATTAACCCTGCTATCCGAGCGTGGTTACTTCTGACAGAAAAGAAGTTAAATTTTGACAACCTTGGATAAGGTCTTCTCGAAAACCGGTCGATCGACAGTACAGGGATTTTCGAACATTGAGAATAATTTTCGCAATGTCACTTTTAAACATGAGTTAAATTTAACTCGGCAAATGGTTCACAGCCTTAGTATGTCACGCTAAAGTGAGGAAAAATTAACCCCTCCCTTTTTCGTTATAATCTCACGCATTGCTTACGTTGTTGCATTGCCCTCATCCATTCTTAAAGTCTACACACATTGCATTTGTAAGTGGTTCGTTGCGGCAAAATGACATTCAAATCTATTGTACAACTGTTAGATTTTCCGCAACGGATCACCAACGGATGCAATGTGCGTGGACCTTTAAGGGGAAGTTTACCGGCCCGAAAATAAAAAAATATTTTCGGTACGTTTTTATTTTTCTAAAAATATTAGGAAAAATTATCAAAAATCCAAGAAAATCAGTTTCTTCCTTAGATTTTTGTCAAAAAATACATGTAACAATATTTTTTCTATCTCATCATGAAAAAATTAGAGTTTTTTGCACGTGAATTTTCTTTGAAAAATTTGAAAATATTTGTTTTTTTAGATTTTTGATACCTTTTTTCAATATTTTTAGAAAAATCATAACGAATTTATTTTTTTGGAGCGGTGAACTTAATATGTGACATTCTTAATGGATGACCCCTTATTTGTGATTCGTAACTATGGAAGTAGGGTAGGTGAGCCAGTTTTGGCCCTAGCTCCAGCTTTTGGTCCACTTGAGAATAATAATAATAATAATAGGATAACATGAAAATATTGAGACCTGAGCGTCATCAGCGCAACATGTATTGAGTTAATAGCCAACGTTTCAGTTCACACTTTCTCAATTCAGTAGCCTTTAATTGACTTCCAAACAATTCTTCTCTAAATTTACCTATATGTGCCAAATATAAAATTATACGATTTTCCGCGGTGTCGGGTTCGGTACCGCTCAGTTTTTTTTGCAGGAATGATGTTGCTTTGGAATGTTTTTTTGTTGGAGTCGGTCGGAGTTTCGCCATCTGCTTCTTCAGGTCGATGACAAATTAGGTGTATGCGGTTTGCTTGAGGTTTCTCTAATCTAATCTAATCTAATCTAATCTCACACTAACGCAGCCAATACTTTGAAAGCATCCTGGAAAATGACCGCAGCATGTGCCGCAGAGAGGATTTCAAGGAGTCAAGTGATGTCAGAAATGAATATCTGAAACCACTCCACAACCTGAGATCAAGGGAAAGGAAGAAAGCGTGGACCTCACGTACCAAACGCTTCCAGTTACATTTGAATAATAGTGTTTATATGTTTTCGTTGGGAGCATAATTGCTATAAAATTTAATTTATGCTCCTGGTGTCTTTGGATGAACTTTTGGCATTTGAACCAAAAGCCAGGCTATTTCTGGGTTAACATTTGAAACAAGCGGACAACCATCCGTAAACGACAGCTCCAAACACAAACCCTTCAACCATCAAAAACACACCCACGAAATATAACACCAGCATCTGATAGAGCAAACTTTTCTTTTATCGAAAGGCCCCGACAGTCCGCG